>NC_081795.1:6786668-6901668 GCF_963082965.1 Carassius carassius | reverse complement strand
TACTCCAGTCTTCAGTGTAACGTGATTTTTCAGAAATCATTCTTAAATTCTGATTTGCTCAAGAAACATTTCTTATTATAATCAATCTTGAAAACAGTTGTACTGCTTAATATTTTTGTGGAAACTGTGAATTTTAATGAATGTGTCTTACTGCCCCCATATATACGTATTTAAGTTTTGCTTTATTTGCACATCGCTTTGCATGTTTACTGTTTCATTAGCTTCAAACATAGTTGTTTTTATTTCTCAAACTGAGTGTTTATGTTGAACTAATAGCCCATTACAAGCACTTGGTTTACTCGCGCTCTTGTTTTGTAGAGCTACAGTACCTCTAAATGTAACTGTATTATTGAACAGCACCTCATGGCTCAAAGCTTGTGCTGTGTTGCACGGTGAAAGTAAAAATCTGATGTATTGAGTTCCACTCATTTCTCTCTGCTCAGCCGGACGAGGGGTTTACCATCAAGCGTTCAGGGTCTTTGGACTGCTACCCGCACCCAGGGATGTATTGGATGAGGTATGCCCACAGAGCGGCCCAAACTGACAGTGTTTCCATGGCAAACGTGCTGGCAGTCTCCATAGTCCCTTTCCTTTCACACTCTGTGCCTCGTGTTATGGGGTGATGCGTTGCTTTTTGCCATTAATGCTTCTCAGTTCGTATTCTGCATAGCTTTCGCTTTCTGGTGGTGCTTTGCTAAATACTGATTGTCAGTGCTTCATGTTTTCCTTTCTGTGCTCTGTGTTATTGTTTAGTGGCATTCATTCCTGAGCAGTCATTCACTGTCCCATGCTCTCGTCTTCCTCAGACCACCCCTCTTGATAAGGAAAGGCAGATTTTCAGACGAAGACGCCACCAGGATGTGAAAGCAGCTGCTTCCCGCAGCACCCAGAGCACCGTCTCCTCCAGCCCCGCCACCGGCCTGAGCTTCTCTCCAGCGGAGTTCACCTCCGAGTCAGAGGATATTTCCCCCAGCTCGGCCGACACGGTCCGCTCACCAACATCTCCGTTTTAAACACACCCCTGTCTTGGCAGGAATCAATGGAAAATGATCTAGAAATAAAAAGTAAATCGACTTGTCTATAGCAAAAGATGAGAGTTGTTGAAATTGAATGTTTGTTACGTGGTGGAGCAGATGTGATTAACTAGCACTGGATGGGTTGGTTTCCTCTGTTTAATTCTGTGAGGGTAGCACACCTGAATAGGTGTAAAAATAATCTCACTCTAACTCTAAACATTTTGTTTTTCATCCGAAATTCTGAATTAAGAAGCTCTTGTCATTTTTTAAGTGTTTTCTCTTCATAGCTATGTTTGGTGCTATATGAGGTTTTGTTTGTAGACCATCCTAGTCTTTTGCACCCTCGAGTGTTTGATATGAAGTAATGCAGCCAAACCTCCCACTCTGTTTCTAGTTACGCACACATGACTGTCTGTTTAATACTTATAATAAACCTGCAATGTCTTAACATCTTTTCTTTTAGTGACAAAATCTTTTACGTGAGTTTTTACCTTTTGTATTAACTTTATATATTTAAAATATTTTAGGTTTGTACATTTATTTCAAACTGATAACTTATATTTGCATATTTCAGCATTTTCTTTATGAAACATGTTTTCTGTCTGTTGTTAAGAAATTAGAATGTTCTTTCTAAAATGTGTAAAATGCCTGAATAGTTGAAGCTCTTTTTGATGTATGTGGCTGTAGAAATGCTTGTTTGAACTTAAAGGGTCAGTTCTTTCAAAAATTAGCCCATAAATTACTCACCCTAAAGTCATGCTAGGTGTATAAGACTTTCTTTTTTCAGACGAATCCAGTCAAAGTTATATTAAAAGTTGTCTTTGATCTTTCAAGCTGTTTAATGCAACTCAGCGGGTGTTGCAGTGCATCAGTCCAAAGGAAGTTAAATAAAATGTGCCCATACATAATAAAAAGTGTCTCACATGGCTCTGCGGGATGAACAAAGGCCTCCTGTAGCGAATCGATGCATTATGGTTAGACAAATAACCATATTTAAAATGTAATAATCAATTTAATCTTGCTTGCGCTCACTGTTGTACATGGAAGCAGCTCCGGGTGGATGCACGGAATAGAAATGACGAATGAGGAACCCCAAGGGAGAGATCAAAACAAAACAATGGTCACTGATTAGAAGTCCAAAATGAGGATTTGTAAGGAAGAATGTCGGAGGATTTCGATATAAGCCAAGAGGAGGCTGGTTTTCTTTTGCTAAAGTAAGGAAACTTTGCTTCCTTTGTTCCTGTTAACAAACATTGGTTTTCACAAGACTTATCAACTGTTGGCGCAAGCTACATTAAAGTGATTATTAAGTTTTGAATATGGATATTTTTCTTACAAAAACACATTGATTCACTACAGGAGGCCTTCCCCCGGAGCCATGTGAGACACTTTTTATTATGGATGGGTGCTTTTTATTTAACTTCTTTGTACTGATGCACTGCAACGCACTGAGTGGCATTAAACAAACTGAAAGATCAAAGACAATTTTTAATATAACTCCGATTGGATTCATCTGGAAGAAGAAAGTCACATACACCTAGAATGCCTTGAGGGTGAGTAATTTATGGTATTTTTTTATTTTTTGGTGAAATAACCCTTTAATGCAATCCAAGTGATGGGTGCTTATTTAACATGTATGACATGATGTTCTTGCTGCTGCTGCTATAATAATCTCTTCTGCTGTAAATTCAGTTCTGTCAACTACTATTTGTCATGAAGATAAATAGATCGTACAGCTATTTCCTAGAATTTGAATTCCTTCTCAGAGCAAGCATCAATCTTCCAAACAGAATGTACGATTAGAGTTTTAAAAGTATACCCACTAAATGTCCACTACTGATTCTAAAGAGTACATTTGGACTACAGTTGAACATCTTTTCTTTTTTAAGTGGAATGTAATATTTTAGACAGATTTTAAATTTTCATTTGAATGTATGGTGTTGTTTTTGTCACACGATGGCCAAATATGACACAACAGAATGATGCTCGTTTCCACCATAGATACGGATTTGAAGGAAAATAAATAGTAAAAAAAAAAGGTAATTGCGACTTTTTATCTCACATTTCTGACTTTTTTCTCAAAGTTCTGAGGAAATGAAAGTTAGAATCATGATATAAAAACAGAATTGAGGTACGTAAACTTGGAAATGTGGAAAACAAAATCAGAATTGTGAGATAAGCTTGGAATTGCCCCCCTTTTTTTTAGAATTGCTCATTATATCTCAATTCTGAGTTTTATTCTGGGGGCAACCATGGCCTAATGGCAATTCTGTAACTCGAATGGGGAGTGAATGTAAAGCACTCTCTTCCACCTTCAGTACCAGACTGAGGTGAGACCCTTGAGCAATTTATTCATAATAGCAGCAAAACAATAGAAGTTTGCAATAGAACATGAACATAACACGTACATCGTAAAAAACATTTTTTTTTCTGCTAGAAGTACTTAAAGATGGATGACGTTAAAGATTCCCTAAAATAAAATGGGACCCAGCATAGCAGTTAGCTGCATTATATACACAAAAACTTAGCTATTAAGGTTCTGTTGTTTGGCCATGTCTAGGCTCCAAATACCTTACAGTATCTATTTATACAGTTCATTTTCATTCCTTTATGTGGTGTTTTGTGGAGGTTGCACACTTACTGTAAAAGACTGAGTGTGTTTGTCTTGCACGTGATCTGAGTGTGAGTGATAATCATTTTAGAACATCAAGACATTCTGACCCCATCTACAGTACAAGCAACTAGATTTAATGAAGGCCGGTCTTGGTTATGTTTGTGCTTCTCAATATTTAACATTGTTATACAGCTTACTGAAGCCTTCAGCATGAAAGGCTTCAGGTGACATTATAAAAGGGTGAAAAGCACAAAGGCTAAAAGAGTAGTTCTTTAAAGTATGAGCATGTATTTGCTTTTTAATTAAAAATGTATCTGCTGTGTTTGCTCGTCAAAATTAGACTAGCACCCAATCCATGATCAACCTATTTTTTAATAGGATGTAGATCAATTCATTATAACATAGGACATATTCTAGCTCATATGCAAAATTCAGTGCACAAGCATTGATTACATATTGTATATTTGTATAGATGTATATCCTTCGCTTGTCAATGGTCTTTCCCATCAAATGTCATTTAGGCTTGACTTTCTTACTGGTGGAAGAATCTTTGCTTCCAAGTAGCATTGAACAGTGGTGCATTCAGCAACAAGCCAAACCTGAATAAATGATTCCTCAAGCAGAAACCTGTGTTTTAAATTTTTTATGATCAGTTTCAGTTTACTTAGAATGATATTTATTATAGGAGAGTATCTCCTATTATTCTCTATCTTATTCTCGTCAAATAAATCATTTGAAATCTGAGGCATTTTAAAATATGACCGTAAGGTTTTACAAATAACCTATGCTCAGTATATCAAATCTAAATCTATTCTTGTAAATAAAATGTTAAGTATGGCACCATATTTAATGTATGTATTGGCAAAAAAATAATAAAATAAATGTTTTGCTTCTTACAGCAGAATATTTCACATATTTGCACAAAAACAAATAAAAATAGTTTAGCTTTTTTGATTCATAAACTCTTGAGTTATAGATTTGATTAACATTATGTAAGAGAATCAAAGATGCACATACATAATGTATTGCTTACAGCAGTGATTTTACAATGTTATTCTCTGTTTACAAGTGCAATTCTGAAAGGTGCCAGTAGACAATATAAGACAGTAAAGGAATATAACAAATCATATGTATCGCACACCCTTCATCTTAATATTTTGACCATGTGAAAACCAAACTTTTTTTTTGATATGTACATAGCTTGGTGTATGCAAATGTGAAAATATTGAAAACAAAAACCAGTTATTGGTGCAAATACCAGTCTAAAAACCTCACCGTTTTTCATATGTGTAAAGCCATGTATGACTTTAAATGACAAAACTGCACAAGAATTACAATATTCGCCCAGAAGAAATTAAATACATCCATAACAGACAAAACATTCACCCTCACATGTGAAGGTCGAGTGAACAAACATTAGAGGACGTCACGTTAAACAAAAGAGCTTTTCTTCTTTTCTCGCTCTCTTTGTAATCATATCAAAAAAGTATTTGATCATGTCAAATGCATAAACAGGACAAACAGAATTCAATTGCAAAATAGTTCAGAAAGCAGCCTCACAGACAAGTTTAAAAGATATTGTAGAACATTTACATTCATGAGCTCTGCATCAGAGGGGGGACTTTTACGTATTATTGTTCAGTTAGCTTTTCTTTCTCTCAAGTGCCTGAAGAAAAAAAAAACCTAGGGAAAGTGAAATTTGCTGCAAGCCAGTAGGAAATAAACCTCACAAAAATATTGTTATTGTTTCTCTACGCAAAGTGTCACGATTACAGTTAATATGAGGGGACAACAAGTAAAAAGGCTTTTTTTGTTGTTGACAAGACTATTGTTGGCTCAGATGATTAGATAAAATCATTTGTGATGAAAAACTGGCCCCCATCTGTGCTCTCTCTATTCATTTTGAAATTATCATCTGTCTTCAGCTCCTGTGGATTTTTTGAGACCCGTATAAGCAGCTCAAGCAGCTGGATCTTATTGTAGGTTACCACACTTAAACTGCTGTGATTTCTCCAACTAGCATCGTGTCATTTCCTGATCCATATTCCATCTCTTTAGTTGCTACATCACCTTCATAATGGCACACTACCGTTCGAGCTGCAGCTGGCCATCATTGGCTGATTGCTCTCAGTACCTGTTCTGATGCTCAAAGTGCCAGCGATTAAAATCAATGTTGAAAGCCACGATGCTGCCAGATGCCATGCCTGTGATCAGAGTCCTGGAAACATTGAAAACAGAGTCAGGTTTAAAGCAGTTTAGGATTTGTTTGTACAGTTTGTCTCTGTGTGGTGTAAGTATAACGTTTCTGAAGTATAAAGTTTGACCTCTGGTCATGTGACAGGTCCATGGCTCGGATGCCGGCGTCACAGCCAGGGTAGACATACAGCTGCTTGAAGTCACAGGCCTGCCAGACCTCCACCACCCCGCTATCTCCTCCAGTCACTAGATTCTGCCCATCACTGCTCAGGAGGATGGCCTGACAAAAGAGAAGGAAATACAGCTCAGGAAATTCACTGTTTTCTCAACTTTAGGATCTAGAAACCTACGCACAATTGATTTTTATTTTTTATTAAATTAATTTTCTTTAAAAGAAAGTAATACATTATTTATGAAATATTACTATTGTTATTACGAAATGTATTAAATAATTTTTTTTTAATTATATTACAAAATATATTATGACATTTATATGTGCTTTCCCGGCTATTTAAATACTATGCTATTATTATTATTTATTATTATTATTATTATTATTATTATTAAATAATATATAAACACATAAATAAATAATTTAATATTTAAAACAATTAATAAAAAATAAATAGAGATATATTAATTTATTAGATAACAAAAATTACCTACATAAAACTACAAGACTATTTTTTTTTACCAATACATTAGGAATTTAAATTAATAAGTAAAAAAAAGTATGTTGAAAAGTGAAACATTTACAAGAATTCACTTTAAGAATTCATCTTTTTACTCAAAAGTTTTGCAGTTTTTTTAGAAAACTGAGGCATTGCAATAGAAATCTAATCTAACAGAGCAGTATGTGTGTGACCAAGCAAAGAGATGAGAACATACACGCGTGCAGTCATTGATCTCCATCTGGGCCAGCAGCTTGCCATTGATGCTGAAGTTGCAGAACTGACCCCTGTCATAGTAGATGATGCAGTGACCTTCACTGGACACTGAGATCAGGCGGGGAAGCACACAACTGTCAGGGCCCTCCAGGGCCCTCAGAAGATCCCCAGTGATGGTGTGGACCAGACATGGCCCCTCTGACAAACAGATATGTGTGGAATCACACACTGCCTCTTCGTTTCATATCCCACAATGCTCCCTCTCACTTACCTTTTGCTCCACTGATCACAATTCCCAGCTCAGCACACACTGACACACACACCACCTCATAGTCATGACCGGTCAGAACCGCACGAGGAGCTGGGTAATCACCTGCAAATGAGCACAGGAAGCATAAACACACATTACAGCAGGAAACAGAAATATAACAACATCAGCAAACTGTGGCATAACAGCATGACCTACAGTAAGATCACAGGCTTAAAAAGTCAAATTAAAAGTACAAATAAACATACAATTTCAGGATTTTAAAAGATAAGAATAAAAAAACAAACAAACAAAAACTATTAAAATAAAAAGTTAAACACACAGACAGACACACAAACATAAACAAATAAAATGAAAAAGATCAACAAAAAAATGCATGTAATCTCACTAGTGGAGTTTAAAAAAATAAAAATAACAACAACAACAATAATAATAATGATAACAAAAATATAAATAATTAATTAAATAAATTAAAAAAATTTAAAATATAAGCAATGACTTTAAGGATTTTGAAATATATGACTAAAACTTTAATAAAAATAATAATAACAAAAAAAACCCAGATTATCAGATTATAAATATATTAACAGAAATAAAATAAGCACAAAACTAGAAAGAACAATATGTAGCATTATAAATATATACACAGAAGCAAAATAGAAGATTCTCATTAGAATTCTAGGATTGTAAAATAATAATAAAGTAATAATAATTATAAATTATAAATAATTAATAAAATAATTTTTAAAAAAGCAGCATTGAGTTTTAGGATTTTCACTTTTAGGGTTTTGAAATCTATAACTAAAATTTTTATAATAATTATTATTATAATAATAACAAATAAACCAAATTATAAATATATTAAAAGAAATAAAATAAACACCGAAATAGAAAGAAAAAAATACATAGCATTATAAATAACTACATAGAAGAAAAATAGAAGATTATCATTAGAATTAAGGATTATAAAATAATAATAATAATAATAATAATAAATTGTAATTACTTTCATAAAAATAGATTAATAAACAGAAACAGAAGCAGTCACACTAGTGGTGTTAGACTTAGGATTTTAAAATACAATATAATAACAATAACAACAACAATAATAAAACAATAACAAAAGTAAAGGAAAATACATTTAAAATATAAATGGGAGAAATCTAAACACTCTCACTAATGGTCTTTGACTTTTGGATCCTGCTGTCCATAAATAATTATTTATTAAACTGCCAGCCTATAAAAGCAGCTTGTTCTGTTTTAGCAGATTCTTGCAAAAAACCAATTAATCTGATTCTGCACGGAAGGTAATTCAGTAAGAATACTACACAAACACAATATAACCAATGTGAGGAAACCACAATAAAGCAGGTCAGGAGAACAGCCCTCAAGAACATCTGCTTCAGGAGGCGTCCCCTCCAAATGATCACCGACAGCGGCCCAACAGCCTCTGAACCCCATACACTGTCACATGATGGATGAGAGGGAGGGAAGAGGTGATACGAGGTCATTAAAAGACACTTGTGGTACCTCAGCACCAGCTGGAAGGATCAGTGAACTGCCGTGAATGGCCATGTTATGGAAAAAGTAGAAAACTCATTTAAAATCTGCCTCTTGCAAACCCAACAGCCAAGATGTGATTTGAACAGTGTGGAATACATTCCCACCTCTATCACGTCTATATTTTGCTTATTATAAGGTCCACTGCTGCAATTTCCAAAGCAGTTCATTTGAGAAATAACAGGTAGAATCATAAAACTTGCTCGGCCTCCAGGGTCTCTACCATCACGCTTGAAGATACTTGCATACTGTGCTTGAACACACTGCAGTACGTTAGAGAAGCAATTCAAGCGTAATGAAAACGGGGCTTGATTTGTGCATTGAGGAAGCAAAGCAGTTATTATAAGCCGGGGGGATCAACATTATGTTTCCAGATGGATCAAACATTGTGTGCGTGCATTTCATTGGTTTAGAGGATTAGTTCTGACATCATTACTCCAGTCTTCAATCATTTATATCATCAATATGCTGATTTGCTGCTCAAGAAACATTTATTTTTTGCAACAGTTGCACTGGTTAATATTTTTGTGGAAACCATGATACCTTTTTTTCTATGATTTTTGGATGAATAGAAAAAGAAAAGCATTTACTGTATATAAAATGTAAATATTCTGCAACATTATACATGTTTTTTTTCTGTACTGTCACTTTTGACCAATTTAATGCAACCTTGCTGAATAAAAAAAAAAACTTTTTTTATTGACCCTAAACCTTTGAACATAGTGAATGTCCAGTGATCTGTTAAATGTTGACATCAGATCAGTGAGTCAGTGAGTCAGAGCTGATTCGTCAGCTGATGTCAAAATGTCAATATTTTCAGTGAATAAAGCTCAAATTTCAATCTGTTCTGCACAAAAAGTCATAAAATAACTTCATATGATGTCTGGGCTACTTTTATGGTCCTTTTATGTTCTTTATGAAGCCTGAAAGTCCTGATTCAGTCCTGATTCAAGAGCAACCAATATTGAAAGAAAATCCTACAGTTCTGGCATGACCTATATGACTTTAAATTACACTGAATCTCTGATAATTTTTTTAATAACTTAAAAAAAAACATTAAGTTGTTTTCTGACGATAAATTCCTGACTTTAAGGGGCCACATTGTATGTTTTAATCTGTACTGCATCAAACATAATGTGTTTTTCATGTACAGGCAGAGGGATTTATAAAACAACGCTAATAATGTAGTACAGGGAGAAGGTTCATCCCATTAATTGAGGTCTTTTCAATTTGTAACACTAAGTTCATTAACATCCATATAATGAAGACACATGCCTTTACTTTGCATGTAGAGCAATATTAACTGAAGCCAGGAATCAATAGAATGACCGCTACAAATCCAGATGTTTTTTTAAAGTTGGAGAGCAATCAAAGGTTACTCAGGCCTTGATCAATATGGGCCCGTGTTCACGGAGTTCTCCACAGGGGCCCGTCTGACAGCGCTAAGCCCAGCTGTCAGTGATCAGTGTGGGGACGTGTGTCAGCACTGGATCCCTTGGGAGGTCCCAGATCACCTTCATCACAATAGATTTAATCAGTCCGCACCCGGGCCCTTCTAAACCCTCGCGCTAAACCCCAGCGGTACAGCGACACAATTAAGAGGTGTAAATTGGAGAACGGCTGCTGGGGTCGTGAAGCACCGGGGCCTTGATTGAGCCGGACGGGATTTTAATCACTGCACATTTAAGACACATTCTGGCTTTCTCGTGCAACTGTGAAATCAATTTCTACACCATGTCGGAGTGCCTCAGGGGACGGTCCTGGGATATCTGCTGAATATTCATAGATGTTCCTGGCCTGACACTCTCCATTGAGAGACAGATGAAAAAGTGCAGTATGGGGAAGCTTGATGAAGCACAGCTGAACTTATCATTGACAAAAACACACTAATGAGGGTTTGTTTTTCTTTACTGCTACACCGATATCATTTTAACAACCTCAGAGAATTTTGGGTATGAGTCTGGAATATATAATGAGGGCAAATAAAATACTTTTGCATTAAATGAGTGCATTGCCCATTAGATCACTTACTGACACCAGAATTATGTTTATGGAGTATGTACGTGTGTTCTGTGAAAGTTTTGCCTCAGGTCAAAGTATCTTTCCTTCGAAAACCATTATATAGTGCATGCTTATAAAAATATAGGATCAAAAAAAATTATAAAAAAAAAATGATTTACAATAAGTTTCTATGTTGAAATAAATATGAAATAATAATGAAATAAATACGAAACAATATCAACCAGTATTTTAAAGATGATTTAAAACAGTACAAAACTGTTAAAAAATACAATACAAATAGAGAAAATGTATATATATATATATATCAGTAATTTTAAATTTAGTGTCCAAGTTAGTTTTTTTTTTTCCAAAAAAAGCTCCCAAAATAGTTCTGAAATACACCACCAGAGGGCAGTGTTCATTTCTTAGAGAACCAGGCTCAACATTTTCATCCACATTTGAATTTTGGACATGGACAATTCTTTTTTAAATTAAAAATTATTATTATTATAAAGCTGTTCCAAGAAATAATTAAACATAAATAGTGTTCATTAGTATTACTCAAAAATGACTCTAAATAAGTGCAGCTGAAACTATTGCATTATTACACCATGACATTTGTACTAGATTGGTGTACCATGAGCTTGATAAAGTTAACAACGTTAGGTTTATTCCTGGTTGTATATACATATGACATATAAATAGTTTGTTGTTCATAATTCCCTCCAGTTTCTAGAAATTAATCTGCTTTGTGAGGGCACACAGTGAGCAGTTGTGTGTGAATATCATGGGAGTTTTGTTTCCTGTGCTTTGAAAACAGGAGCGGGGCTGCACCTCGCTAATTGGAGGCAGTCGAGCTGAAATCCTTAATTAACTGTCTGAGCATCATTGAAGTTAATTAGAGAACATGCTCACCTAAACCACAGCTCATGACGAGGACAATACATCTAATACACACCAACGGTGCAAATGCACACATATCTTTGCAAAATGCACACAAGAGCAAGCTCAGACGTGCAGACTTGTTTTCTCATTAACATGTTTGCAGCTCATGTTACTGGTTTCTGTAGCAAGGGATCCTGGAACAATTAGGAGCTGTAATGCATTCATTTGTTATGCAATAATAGCTTTTGTTAGTACAGAAGTTTATATAAAAATTAAAAAATAATATTATGTTGCCAAGTGTTTGAGCTTCTATAATCTTCTCCATTATTAATGTAACATCTAATATCAATGTCTATTCTTGCCTGGTTGTATAATGTAGCATGCTTAATATTGATGTAATTGTGCTTAAAAGAATAGTTCACCCAATAATAAAATGACTCATAATTTAGCTAGAAGTAACGATTTGAAGTTAAAACAGCCTAATGTTGGATTTCTTTATTACAAACAAGCAGCTTTTTGCATCAAGAGATGTTAATGCTGGATTGAAGTCATGTTGTGTATTATTATGATGTTTTATTAGCTGTTCGGACTCTTATTCTGACGGCACCCATTCATTGCTGAAGATCGATTGTTGAACAATTGATGCAAAGTTACATTTCTCAAAATCTGTTCGGATGAAGAAACAAATTCATGTATGTCTTGGATGGCCTGAGGGTGAGTCAATTTTCAGTAAAAGTTCATTTTTGGGTGAACTACAGTGTTCACAGTTAAGTTTCTACTCACTGTTGTTAGGGTTGTCTCCTATGATATGGTGTCGCCCACTCCAGTACCAGAGCAAAAGAGTGGCATCTCTGGATCCCGACACAATGTAGCAGTCCCCACCGATGTAAGACTCTGAGCGTGCCAGACACGTGACCACGTCCCAGTGACCGAACACTATCTGAGTTAGCTTGCCTGCAAATAAACATACATTCCTTTTGTCCCTCACACTCCAAAATACAAATATGTTGGTCAGACCAATAAACATTAATATCTTGGTCACTCATTTAATTTAATTTTATTTTTTATCAAACTACAAGAGTCTTCTGAAGTCAAATGATGTTTCAAGAGAGTTCTAGAGAGAAATGGATTTGTAAGAAAATTATTTTGTTCAATCAGTTGACAAGTCATATGGACTACTTCCAGGATACTTTGATTCAAGGTGAGTAAATAATGACAAAATGTAACATTTTGGGTGAATAAATCCCTTAATGTCCAACCAGCGTCTCTTACCCGTGTCTGAAGAGTAAACACGGAAACTCTTGTCCCAGAAACCACACACCAGGATGTAGCGGTTATCAGCCGTCACCACAAAACACTGAGTGTTGATCTGGATGCTCTGGTCAACCAGGTCAGTGATTTGTCGTTTGTTTGTGCCTGAGTTGTTAGCTGAAAGAGACATGCTTACAGAGTTTTAAATCATTCGACTTGGAAAAAAAATCAAAGACTAATATATTACAATATTCAAACTACAGTTCCAAAGTTTTTTCCCCCTTATAAATATGCAAGTTTAGTATTCACCTTCTTTACTAAAGCATGTATAACAAATATTGTATATATGACCCTCTCCACATCTGCTCTTGAATGTATAAATGATTAGTCCCACCACAAACTCATGCTATCAGTGGAAACAATGTTGCTGTGTCGATTTAGTTGGGATATAAAACAAGAGCAATAGTTTCAAAGCACCACAGAGCCACAGTATTACACTTTTAATGGAAACCTGCTGTGCAAACAGATTACTTCAATTAGTTATGAATGGAATAGAAGAAAGAATTTTAACATCAAAAAACCTCAAACCCACCAATAAGTGAGTCCATCTCAATGGGGAGGTGATGGGCCTGCTCTAGTGAATATCCTGGAGCTCCCCGAAGACCTACACACACAGACAAAAAATAAATAAAAATAAATAATTATTTTTTTGTCTTGTTGTATACATTAACTTGAGAAGCAAAATTACTAATGATCTTGTTTTTGACATTTTTCAACCTTGTTTTAAGCATAAAGCTGCTTAATTTTGATACATTTAGCAGGAAACAACACGAGTCATTTTGCTTCTCAAGGAAATGCATCTTGATTAGATATTTGTACTGGAAAACGAGACAACAATACTCCAAAATAAAATTATTTTACTTAGAAATAAAAGTCTTCACATAGACTCCTGCCCTGCTGCCAGTCAAGTCCACTTACTGCCCCCGTCCCATATGACACGGGGTCTTTAAAGAGACCCACCAGTCAGATCTCCATGGTGCTTATTGATTTCTCTCCCTCTCCTGTGTCAGGCAGGCCAGAGCTATAGCACCCCGGAGGCAGGTCTACAGAGCAAAGGCTCATTATTCTGTGGGAGCGACACAAACACATATGGCCGGAGAGAGCTGGTCCTGCAGCTGCAGCCATTAGTAGTGTGTGAGAGTGAAGTTGCCACTTTTACTCCTGACATCACTATGTGTTGCCGTGACAGCTGGGGAGGTGTGAGGCGAAAGGAAAGGCTGTGATAGGCTAATTTAGCTTAGGCCACTGATCCCGACCTCTGACCCGCAGGTGAGAGGGGTTCAGAGGAAAGGCTAGTTTTGTAATGTTGTTCACACAAGGCCAAGTGTAGCTGTTTTTTGTTGGAGTGTGCATGTTTGTGTTTGCAGGTGAACTCAAGCTATTAGCTGGTTAAATAGTATGTAGTATACACAGAGATGCCCACTCACCCACGGTGTTATGCCAGCGGTTGACAGCGAAGAGCCGGCTGCAGGTGATGGTGACGACGGCGGGGAGGGTCAGGTGTGGCAGCGTGTTGGCGGCCACGTGAGTGACGGGAGAGTTGGAGGGAAACTTCAGAACCATGATGACATCCTGCTGCATCTGATCTTTAAACATGAGCGGACTCTGCGGAAGGAAACACTGTTGAACAGAGAAAACAATGGAAGAGAAAGATGGAAAAGGGGGAGGGAAGGGAGAGATAGATAAGGAGAGGTTGTTAGCGAAGAGAAAAGTGGTAAATAAAATTCAGTTGAAAAGAAAAAGTAAATGAGAGTCAGGGAGAAGATTGAGGCCTTTAAAGGAAAAGTTATGCAATTTGATCTTAATTTTTTTCACAAAGCAAGTTTGTCTGTCTGTCTATCTACAGTATCTATCTATCTATCTATCTATCTATCTATCTATCTATCTATCTATCTATCTATCTATCTATCTATCTATCTATCTATCTATACATAAATACACACACACACACACACACACACACACACACACACACACACTGCAGTTCAAAAGTCTGTAAGGTTTTTTTTTTTTTTTTCTATTTGGCTCACAAAGGCTGCATTTATTTGATGACAAAAGCAGTCAAAAAATTTTTTAGTGAAATGTAATTTTCAGCATCATTATTTGAGTCTTTACTGTCACATGATCCTTTAGATCCTTTGCTGCTCAATAAACATTATTATTATTATTATTTTATTTATTTTATTATGTGTGTGTGTGTAAAGAGTTGTGCATTTTAGGATTCTTTAATGGATAAGACAGTTCAAATGAAAAGTATTTATTTAAAATATTATATTTTTGTAGTAAAACTGTCAGTTTTAATCAATTTAATGCAACTTTTCCCAAACTTACTGAGCCCAAAAATACACTAAAATATATTTTAAAAAATGTATAGTCTAAATAAAAACACTTAAAATAGACATCAAAAGTGATTGCACATCTGCTATTATTTAAAAAACCTGTGTTTTACTCTTATTTGAGGAACATGATAGTCAAAATATTTCATTATCGACATCTTTGGCAACCATAAACTCAATTGACAAAGAGACCTATAGCAGTAGGCTGCACACAATTACTTCGAAATATAAGCAAGCACTTATTATAAAACTTGCATTGACAGCATTACAACATTCACTTTGTAAACTCCAGTGTGATTGTTATGACAAATGCTTGATTGAGATGGGAGTGATTATTTTTGAGGTGTGAAGACTTGTAAGGCCAGTAGAGAGCACTGTTCCCCCGACAGAGCGTATTCTTCCTGATGGAGTTGTGAGCTCCTGTAAGTATGGCAGGTCTGTGTGTCATGTATTTGTGTTAGAGCATGTGTGTGGCTCTGTGAAGGCTGTTGTACACAGAACCAGTGACTACCTGGAAGTACCAGAGCTTGACTTTTCAGCATGTGGGTCCAAGTGAGGAGCAAACTACAAATTGGATAAAGCCTACAGTACAGTTACGAAGAGGAAATCAATGGAAATGTATACGGAACTCTCCATAGACATTTATACTGTACAAACTGTATTTTCTATCGCCCTACACCTAAACCTCTCACAGAAAACTTGGTGCATTTTAAGATTTTCAAAGGGACACAGGAAGTGTCCTCATAAACCACCCTCACATTGTAAAACCAATGTCATTATTGACAACTGTGTCCTCATAAACCACCCAAATCGGTGCACACACAAACACATTGCATTGCATGGGCTAAGTAGATTTTTCCTAGGAAAAAAAAATATTTATAATGAATAAATGCAGTTAAATGAATCGATCTGAAATGTAGTTACAATAACAGTATTACTATTTTAATGCTCATCACACTGCAGATTGAGCTAAACTACAACATGGCTGCTGCAAAAGTTTTGGACATATGGACGTGAGACTCTTGTGCTGGGTTTTGGGGAGCGATCCAAAGGTCAGGCATCACTGCCCTTGTTCAAAATAATAACTTCCCTACTGCCAGGCAGAAGAAAAAAACACAACAAATACACACACAGTGATTTTATTACACACCCATACGCACTGTTTTCTTACCAGGTGCATGGCGGAGCTACGGGGAGGATGTGGCTCGATAAGCAACTGAGATGGCGTCTGTCCAACACTTTGGATCTGAGCCTCAGTGGCCTGCAGCAAAAGAGAGAGAAAGATACAAAGGAAAGAGAGGAAGAGATAGACAGAGGGAGGAGAGAGAGAGAGAGCGGGCTGTCAGTATCGATATGCATCAAAGTGATGGGTCAATGCGTCACTTGACAATGCAAGCAAACGCTCCCTCCAGCCCAGCCTCGCCGTGGAGGGGTGGTGGTGTTGGGGGTTATGTAGGTTAGTGACTATGAGTGGGTGAGTTCTTGAACCCACCCCAAACTACCCCCACCCTGCCCCCTTCAAAGCCTGCAGAGTCATCCAAGTGTTAGTATGGAAGAGACAAGCCTTTCCTTATTAACATGCTTCAGTTAACTGCCCGCCCCCCCCCACCACCACAGTCAAGCAGACGTTAACCTGGACAGACACACAGCAAGGACTGCGGCAGAAATCTCCCTCTCATATGTTATTGTGCCCGAGACAAAGGGCAGAAAGAGCACACACACACACACACACACACAAAGCAACTTAATTCACAATAGGAATAGGGCTGTTAATAATAGTAGTAATATTAATGGTAGATCACAAACACGTCACAAGAAAGATAATACCATAATGGGAAAGATTACATCCTTTTTTGATTTTAAAGCACACACATAAATCATAATGTAATTCATATTTAGGCATTCGGCAGATTTTTTATTCAAGGCAACTTACAAATGAAGAGCATCAGAAGAAACTTAGAAGAAGCAAATCTCATAGTGCCGCAAGTTTCAAGAGTAAGCTAAAGTTGTACAGAAGCTAGAGTAGAAGTTTATATATATATATATATATACTATATACTATACAAGTTATACACACTCATATACTTTAGTGATAAATGAAAAATGGTACACTAATTCTTAGTTACTGACAAATCTTAATTCTTGATTTAAAAAAATACAAAATAGAACTTGACATTTAAATTCCTCAGATTTCTCTAGTAACTTGTAACATGAAACTGTTACATTTATAATTGGGTTACTGACATGAAATACAAAAGTTTGTTGTCAATCAGAGTTTTCTGTTAAAGAAATTAACTTACTCAGCAATCAGCATTTATTCAGCAAGGATGCATTAAATTTGAACTTTCTATTCATCAAAAAATCCTAATACATATATATATATATATATATATATATGTATAAATGTGTGACCCTGGACCACAAAATGCTATGTCACTGGGATATATTTGTAACAATAGCCAAAAATACATTGTATGGGTCAGAATTATAAAAAATGTTTTTGCCACAAATCATTAGGATATTAAGTAAAGATGTTCCATCAAGATATTTTGTAAATTTCCTACTTTAAATATATTAAAACTACATTTTTGATTAGTAATATGCATTGCTAAGAACTTCATTTGGACAACTTTAAAGGCGATTTTCTCAATATTTCGATTTTTTTGCACCCTCAGATTCCAGATTTTCAAATAATTGTATGTCAGCCGAACATTGTCTTATCCTAACAAACCATACATCAATGGAAATCCTATTTATTCAGCTTTCAGATGATGTATAAATTATACAAAAAATTGACCCTTATCACCAGGGTCCAGGGTCTCACACACACACTAATTCCTGCATACAGGCATAATATGCTCCATAGGCATAAAAGTCTTTATACTGTACAGTACAAACTGTATTTTCTATTGCCCTACACCTAAACCTTCCCCTCACAGAAAACTACTGGCAATTTTTTTTTCTTTCATAAAACACCATTTAGTATGTTTTTAAGCCTCTTGGTTTATGGGGAAACAGGAAGCACAACTGTTTTCAACATTAATAATAATAAGAAATCACCAAATCAGCATATTAGAAATATTTCTGACGTATATGACACTGAAGACTGGAGTAATGATGCTGAAAATTCAGCTTTGCATCTCAGAAATAAATTACTTTTTAACATATATTTAAAGGAAAACAGTCATTTCAAATTGTAAAAATAGTTCACAATATTACTGTACTTTGATCAAATAAATGCAGTTTTGGTGAGTATAAGACACTTCTTCTAAAAACTCTTAGCAACACAAAACTTTTTAACAGTAGTGTACTTTGGGAATTTGAAGTGCTGCATCATAACATGATTTAATCCATCTAAAACCAAGGTTTTTTGCCTATTCACTGTTTAAATTGCTCTTGACCTAATGTTACAATTACAAATTAAGGATTTAGTTTTCTTTTTGGTTCTTTCTTGTGTGATACATGTATGAGCCATGAACTCAAAAATCCTTGATAAAAGGACTGAAACCATTTTCATCCTTCACTCCACAAACATCCCTCACGTTATGTAACGCTGACAGATGCATGTCATCATAAGTTGGTTATTGATAGGCCGTATGTTTGCATTTGTTTGTGGATGTGTGTGGAGCCCAGGAGATGTGGAGAGTTTACGTGTGTGCCACTGTGCACAGTAGCATTGACAGACACCTACAAGCTCCCCTCGACTGTTCTGAGACTCTGACCCCATCAATCTTTCCTTCCCACAGTCTAACGGAACAGCTCTCCTTCAGCGCTCTGAAGCCTGGACTCTTGTGTCAGATCAAACATCTGCTTCATCCATGTCACTACACCGTCCAGATATGCATGTTAAACGTGTCACATGACCTACACAGAAATTATTTTTTTTTACTACTGTGTCATGCTTTCCAGTAAAAATATCTAAACATGCTTTAATCAAGATAAACTTATGAATGCAAAAATACTTAAGATATTAGATGTCTTGTCTGAAAAATGTATCAAAATTAAGTGAGTAAAAACAAGAAAAAATATCTGCCATGGAGTAAGAAAAGTACCATACTAATATATATATATATATATATATATATATATATATATATATATATATTTCACTTACAGAATTAAAATGGTGTGCAAATTATGTTTCACGTTGACTTCTTAGAACTTTGGAAGCAGCAAAATTTCAGAATTAAAATCAATTGTGCAACTGAAATAAGAGGAACGGAGGAGATTATTTCTCGCTAAAGTACTTAAAATAAGATCAGATCATCAAACTTAAATGATATCATCTTAGCCTGACCCTGCAGTGCAAAATTCAACAAGCAGAGCGCTCACAACTCAGCACCATCACATTTTGTAACAATTAAATGTCAGTCTGTGATGCTTTACGATGCTGTCTGTCAAATAATAATGCGCTCACATTATAGTTATTTTAGGTTCGACTCAGGAACAGGGGTCACAATGTCTGCTCAAATAATGTAATCTGATCTGAAGATCTGAGAGAAACAGGCAGCCATGTGGAAAGTATCACTATATTTCTGCCTTCCAACAGGGAAGAAAAAATGAGAGAAAAATTCCTTCTAAAAGTCCAGAAATATGAAAATAAATGGTCCATATCAAAAACTATATATATATATATATATATATACCTTCCAACAGTGAAGAAAAAATTAGAGAAAAATTCCTTCTAAAAGTCCAGAAATATGAAAATAATATAGTTTTTGTTATTTTATTTTGTTTTGTTATACTCTTATATTTATATGCGATACACTACCGTTCAAAAGTTTGGGCTCAGTTCGATTTATTAATATTTTGGAAGGAGGTCTCTTATGATTTTCAAGGCTGCATTTATTTAACCAAAGATACAGTTAAAGCAGTAATATTGTGAAATATTATTTCAATTCAAAATATCTGTTTTCTATATCAGTATATTTTGAAATGCAATTTATTCCTGTAATGGTGAATCTGAATTTTCAGCATCATTACTCCAGTCTTCAGTACCACATGATCCTTCAGAAATCATTCTAGTATGTTGATATGGTGCTCAAAAATAATTTCTTATTGCTATAAATGTTGAATCTAGTTGTGCTGATTAATATTTTTATGGAAACCATGATATATTTGATGCAACTGAGATATTGAAGTACTGTTAAAATTAATGGAAGTATAATTTTGTTTACTCTTACTGACCCTTACTAACATTAAGATCAGCACTGCATCATCCAGAATGTAATGTCCAGAAAAAATAAAACCTCTTGCATTTTTAGCAACTGTACCTTGTTATACATCCAATTCTGACAGATTATGACATCTCAGTGTTGTCAACAGACCCACAGTGTCAACTGGTTGCTCATCTGAGCTCTGGAGGAAAACACACTTATCACAAACAGAAATCTGTAACTCTTAACTGGCAGTTCATTACTCTAATCCACTTTAAGCCCCTGCTCTTTACGGCTGATAAGAAACACCTCTTGCATGAGCTGTACGCTGATCGTTTCCACCAGAGCTATAAGCCATCACGCTGCGATGGACATAAAACATCCATCATAACCTGTGGCATGTCAATCAAATCTTTAGGTCAGGATGTATATGTCAAAGCTCTGATGTTCTTCTCAGGCTCTTAGAGAACCATATGACTTTATGGGTGTGAGTTTAGTGATGGGATGTAGAAAAAAAAAAAAGATAAAAAAAAAAGCATATCTAAATCTAAAAGGTAGGCCTTTTATATGTTAATGTAGGTCTGTGTGGAATAGAGTGCATTAAGACACATTGACACCAAGGCTGGTGAGGCTAAAATGTCATTTCACCACAAAAATATTCACACCATATTTGACACACTGACTTGAAGTCATTCTCTTAAAACATTTCAGACATCTGAATTAATAATTTGGCATTCCAAGCAAAAAATAAAAGTCAATGTAGACTTTTATAATAATAATAAAAAATAATTATTATTATATTAAAATAAATATCAACACAACAACTCCAATAAAGTGATCAAATATAATAAATAATGCGATAACAACAACAATATAGACTCCAAAAACTAAAATAATACATATCAAAGTAGACTCCAAAAAGTACTAAAATATAATAATAATAACATCAGTTTAATAATTCAAACTTGGAAAAAGGGGAGTTTAAATCAGTTACTTTAAACACAGGAAACAAAAAGAACAAATGCACTATACTCTTATATTTTCTTACACTGACATGCTCTACTCATTTGTGAATGCATAATTTAAATGCTCATTAGCGATGGATAATTCACAAGCTTTGCTCTCAGACTGTGTATTATGGTTGCATGCAATAAAAATGTGTATAAAAAATTGCTGGCATGTTCTTCATCCGTAAATGCTGTATTTCCTGTGACATAACCCTGCCAATAGAGTCCTGTGACTCCATCATCGACTGTTGCCATTTTGATTGGACTCTGGAACGAGTTATGACCCTTAACTCCAGAGTTTGACATTTTAAGGCCGTAATTGCAGTGCTTAATGTCAGAGCTGTGGATGCACCTGTCAGTGCAGAATGAATCAATAGCCTGAAGGTGACGGTCACATTTCTGAGCGAGATACCATGAGCTGTCTGTCCTCCCTCTCCGGTTGAGACAGAGAGACCTTAGAAACGAAAGGGAATTTAGCTTACTCGAGGTCAGTATATATCATCTGTGAGGTTATTACGGTAATGTTTTGAGCTAAAGGGGCATTGGTTAACTAGGTGGACAAATAGAGCAAAAACTCCCTTCGTGCATTTAACAAGACAAGTTGAGGTCAGCTCTCCTCAACATCTGTGTCTGAATGCCAGTTGCCATAAAAAGCGATATAGACTTCATTAATATATTAAATGGAACATAAAGGCTTCTCAAACTCCAGAACTGACAAATAAAAGCCGGTTTTCTGATTCTTTCTAGGCTCACAAACCTTGCTGTCAGCTACCATTGCTCTCAGAGTGCTGGAAGAACTCAGCCACATGAAAGAAACATAATTGCTATTGTCTGGAATGTAGAGCCGAATGATGAAAGCAGAGCTTTCTCCATATTGTTTGATAATTAGCCCCCCTGTTCCGTGAGTGATTTGCATAGTGGTCACTTGACAAATAAAGGCAGTCCTGGAAGTGACAGTATATAAATGACTTGTTTTGCAGACAGCAGATGGTGGGTATCACATGGAGCGGGAGAGATAGAGGGAATAGGAGTGAGAAAAGGAGGAGGGAGGGAGGGAGGGAGGGAGGGAGGGAGGGAGGGAGGGAGGAATGGGGTACATACAGCTACAAACACACTGCCTACCAGCTGCTGCTGTTGAATTGGAGTCATATCCACAAACACAATTAAGTCATTTGAAAACTTCCTCCAGTCAATAAAGAGTATTGTGTGGAAAATCAATAACACTGATTTACATTGTAATTGCTTGATGAATTAAATTTTAGTAGGTAACCTGAATATAAATAAATAATGCTATTTTATGTCAAATAGTGTTGTTAAATTAGTCTACTGAATCATTAAAACTAAACTTAAACATTGTTTTAAGTAATTGAAATAAATCTATAATAAAATATAAATATTATAAGAAAAACGTAAAGTTGTTGCGTTGGCAGCTAACTAAAACAAAGTTACGTTAAAGTTCTAAAATTAATAAAACTACAACCAAAATAAAAATATTTGAAATAATAATAATAATAATACAAATGACAACAGCACATAATAATTACAAAAATTTTAAATTAAATCTGCAAAAAATAACTGATCCAAAATATTTATATATTATAATTGCATACAAAAAAAGGTGTAGAAATTTTTTTACCCAGAAATTGCCAGTAAATTTCACAAACAGTTGGGAGTAACATTAAATGAAACATGCCATTATGAAATAGAAAAACTGAAATAGTATTTTCTTGTAAAATATACTCCAATAATATCTGTTTTATTTACAACTTAGAATTTTTTTTTACTGTGCACAAGTAATACTAAAATAATGCTCGTTTGTGCCCCATTTATACTATTGAGATTAATGATATTTCATGTAGTTTATTGTGGGTATGAGTACTACTATTTCTCTACATTAGTGGTTGCCAACCCATCGATCGCGATCTTTATCATTGTCCCAATAGGTCCCAAAAATAACAGTAAAATAAAGTACAAAAATGCTCCATTCTTTGTACTGTATTTTTGGTACTTATTTTTCTGCTATTTTCGGGAGCTATTGGGACAGTGATACAGAAAAATACGATACACAGGATGTGTAAAAGAGGTAAGAGATGCTGAAGACGAGTGTAACGAGGAGAAGATACTGTAGCAGGCAGAGAACAAGCTCACTGTTCATGATGCTCAAAATATATTAATGTATCACTGAAAGGAACTGTCTTGAGAAAAGGTTTGATTGCAATAATGGTAACCAAGAAAACGCTATATTGCGGCTGGTTCATAAGAGCCACCTGCTGACAGAGAGTGAATTTGCATCTCATCCAGACCTGCTGTTTTTGTTTCATGCTAATATTTTATGCAGCCAAAAAAAAAGGACCATTCTGTTTTTGCTTTAAATCCTGAAAGTATACAGTAAAATTCAATTAAAAAACAACTGCTCGTGCAACATGTGTTTAGCATCTTTGTTCGGATCATGATTAAGATGCAGTGATTGCCTTTAATTTCACATGCCTACAGATATTTTTGTTGAGATGCCTTTTCCTATCGATTCTTCAATATGTAGATCTTGTCTTTCATAAAGGCAGAGGTCAGGGATCCTGGGCTTTAAAATGTTGGTGACGACTGATCTATAGGATCAGATTTGCTAATTTTTTCACAGTGGATGATAAAACAAACTGAATAATAATAATAATAATAATAATAAGCAAAAGATTTATATTTTAAAGTCTTAACGTTTTGGCATGTGGCGGTGAATTTGCTTGGGCTAAAACCATTTACATTATACATTTACATTGACATTTTCATTGCAAAACTGTCTGATGCCTTTATTGGCACAAACATTATCAAATGTACCTTTAAGTAAAGTATTTATTTGTACCTAAAGTTTTACGGTTACTACTTTTCAGAGCTGAGGATCCAAAGCACATGAGTAATCAGTTTGAGTTTCTCTTTCCCAGAGAATATTTGCATGGCAAGATCTGAATGACACATACTGACAGTCAGATATTCAACTGAAACTGGGTTCATTCATGCTTGAAAGGCGGTTAACCAATGCTGATATTGCGAATCTTACGCCATAGTTTTTAAACCTGTTGTAGAGCTGTAATTGGGCCTTAAAAGTTAGGCCCGACAGGACCCGAGCCCGACAGGTTTCGGCCCGAGCCCGACAAGTACATACATTTTGATTGGCAGCTTTTCTAAAGCCCGCACCCGTTTACAGCCCGACATTATTCAAATGTGCACACACACACAGCTCTTTTGCCTTTCGTCAAGAATGAGTCATTTATACATGTTTTAACATAATTTATACATGACTAATGTAGACTAGACCACTTGGAAGTTGGAATAAAGAAATAAAATAAGTCCTCTGTGACATCGTAATATCTCAGCATTCTAGACATAGGCTAATTTAACCTATAAATAGACCAACGCACCAATAAAAACGTGTCATTTTTAACAAATTAAATTAAGATGGGTATTTGGCAATAACGAAATTAAGATAATGGCTCCGCCGGATTTGCTTTGCACTAGCAGATGATATTTAATAAAAGAATAATGCCAACATTAGCGTAAATACTCTGTCCACATTATGCATTTAAGACTCAATGAATATTTAGTTATCATTTGAAAAACTTTTACTCACAGAGATTAGGCTAAGCCTACATGTTTTTGTGGAGGAAAATGATTGAATCCACTGTAGATGTCTTCAGTGCATTCTTGCGCTCACTGATGGTGACCAAAACGTAATCACCAGAGGCAAGCCTCCATTACACCTACTCAGCATTCATTTTCGCATCTTTCTCGCACTAATCGAAACATCACATGACCGCTTGTTTACCTCGCAAACCAGAGCGCAAGCCCGAGCCCGCATAAGATGATATAAATTAAGCCCGAACCCGTCGGGTCCCATCGGGTCCCGTCGGGTTCGGGCAAAGATCTTCAGCTCTAACCTGTTGCACCTTAAAAGAGAAGTTAACTGCAAACATTTCAATTTTAAAAACACCCCACACTATTTAGCTATATAATGTTAGCAATACTCTAGACCAGGGGTGTCAAACTAAATTGCTGGAGGGCCGGAGCCCTGCAGAGTTTTGTTCCAACCCTGCTCCAACACACATATCATGTGGTTTTCAAATAAGCCTGAAGGACTTGATCAGTTGGAACAGGTGTATTTAAGTAGTTCAATCTAAAGTCTCCAGGGCTCCGCCCCTCCAGGAATTGAGTTTGACACCCCTGCTCTAGACAGTAGTCCCTCTAGTGGTGACATTTTAAAGCATTTTACCCTCTAATGACACAGTCCAATTACAAACACGAAAAAGATGTTAGCCACCAATACTGAAAGTTTGTTGCTGTTGTAAAAGCAACGCCGCAACGGTGACCTACCTCGCGCAACGAGGGATCACTGGCGAGGCTGTCGAGGTTGACGGAGCCCTCGTAGGTCAGGTAGTGAAAGACATTGAGGGTGCGTGCCGCCTCGGGCCCACGTTGCTTGTAACCAAAAATAAGGTCAATCCACTGGTGCAGCTGACACGACACAAACTCGCTTTCTAGGGCCTGTCAAAGAGAGCAGGGCAATTAGAGGTGAAAGGTACAGATATACAACATGGACACAGACACACACAGGCGTACAGATGCGAACACACATGCACAGATATACATACACTCGGGCCGATGCTTCTCGATTTAAAAGAATGCAATAGCTTGAGATAGTCATAAGAGTCCGAAAGGTAAATAAATAACTTTAAACATTTTTCATTCAATAAAATATGATAGACACAATCCAACAATATACAGCACAGAGACCCTAAAAATATTTGGACACTGATTGCTGTTAGATAAAATAAATATACAATAACAATAAAGTACTGATCAAAAGTTGGTTGTCTGTATTTTTTCTAATGTTTCTGAAAAGAGTTTCTTATGCTCACCAAGGCTGCATTTATTTGTTAAAAAAATAAAGTAAAACAGTAATACTGTGAAGTATTATTCGAATTTAAATCAATGTTTCTTGTTATTAACAATGTTTAAAACAATTTTACTGAATAATATGTTCATGGAAAAAGTAACAATTAGTTTTCAGGATTCTTTGATGAAGAGAAAGTTCAAAAGAACAGCATTTATTTGAAAAATATATCGTTTGTTACATAAACATCCAATTTAAAGTGTCCTTGCTGAATAAAATTATTCATTTCTTAATGAATAAAAAAAATGTGTATATTATATTCATTTTGTTGTTTTTTGTCATTTTTATTATTATTTTTTTTTTAATATGTCCACATAGTTGTTCTACATTTTATATAGTTATTTAATATTTAATAGTTAATAGTAATAAGTTTATATTTTATAGTTAATTTTTATTTTTATGTTTATTTTATGTTTATTTTTATATAGAAAGTTTATACTATTTGGTATATATTTTTGTATATTATTTATATATTATGCTTTCATTTTATTTAAAGTAATGAAATATTATTTTATTCTTATGGTTTCAGTTTAGTTTTAGTTAACCATTGTTTTGACCATTGTATATATATATACTGTATTACACACACACAAACACACCACAGTGTTTTATTCCTCTAAAGTTTCTTGAAAACAATAATATTCCAATACAGGCCTGGATACTGCTGTTAATCCTTACAGATGCAAAGAAGTGCTGTATTATACATATAAAAAACTGTCATACTGAGATAACAAAGGGGTGGGGGTAAGAAAGGGGTAAAAATAAAGAATGAACAAATAACACAGAATGGCACACAAATAAACATTTTTCCCCTCTCACACTACCACACTACCACAACCAGGGCACTGCTGTTGGAATTTACACACTCAATCTCACATCAGAAATAAAAGCTATTACCAACAGAGCAAGCCGGGGAGCGCAGGGGCTGAGTTCCCCACAGGGCATGTCATTACAATCGAAAGTGACACATGCAAAGATGGGAACACTAAGTGAAAGAAAGAGAGGAAGAAATGGCATGAGGGGAAGAGATCACAAAGACATGGAGAGAAAGAGGGGATTAAATGAGAAGGAGAGAAAGAGCAGCAGAGAGAGAGTAAAAATAAAGGACAAGATCTAAAGACAAAATCGAGCCGTAGTCTGTTTAAAAATTGATTTGCTATTCAACTAACCTAAAATACTTCTAGTCATTGCAACAAACCAATTACTACTAGTCATTGCAACTACTAGTAAAAAAAAACTACCATAAAATGAAATTAATATTTACTGAAAGTGGATATTTGGGGTGCTATTTCTGCATGTTCAGTATACGGATTAAAGAGACCCAAATATCACATTTCTTCCTGCAGTGGCTCAAAAAGGAAGATATTTTACTGTCCTGCAAATATGGCAAGAGAAATATTTAAACATGGTTTGTCAATAATGTCAACACATGATTGACGTCAGTGAAATCAAATGAGATCAACCAAGTAAGATTTGAGAGCTACAACAGAAGTAATGTTTTCAGCAAATACTGACTTAAATTTCAATCTGTTCCTCATAAAAATGTATCCTATGACTTCAGAAGACTTGACATATAGCACACCGGATGTGCGGGCCAATATTATGGTACTTTAATGCTGCTTTTCTGGTCCCAATTTGAGAAGATTTACTAATATGCAAAGAAATTAATCATTTATTTGTCTTGTGAATTATTTTCGTGAACTGTTTACATGAAAAAGCTAGCTAAAATGAATCATAATTCTTATTCAGAACCAGTGAGATGTTTGATGAACGACAGAATGAATGATTCTTCGGTTCTTTTTAGTGAATTTTTTAATTGAAATTGTTAAGAGGAATATAATTATGGAAAAATGCACCAGGACTTTTCTAATAAACTTATTGTTCTGTTCCATAGAATAATGTCAAATGGGTTTAAGCTTATTATGTCTTATTTACACCAGCTTTTGTAAAAAATATGAAGACGCTGTATTTTGGGTGACAAAAAATTGAGTTTTACCAGAAAGAGGAAACTAAAGTGTGAGCCCTGAATGCATTTTGCCCCATTCAAGGCTCATGTAAAATAGTTTGATATGTCTGAGGTGTTTTGACATTCTCAAGCCCTTTCTTAAGAAGATCTTGCTTTAACAGACAGCTACTTGTGTGATCTTTGGATATGTGCATGTGTGTCCCAATAACTGAATGTGTTAAACCCAAAAAAAAAAGAAAGAAAGACAGAAAAAGAGGCCTGGAGGAAAGGTCACCTCCACAAGACACACACGCCCCAGCACTGTCACTAGATCTGAAAAGGTCAAGTGTGTTTCCTGTAGTGCACACACACACACACACACGCACTTTTTCCTCAGGCAGCATAGGCCACAACACATCTTCAATAGATTGAAAAGGCAGAAGTGTTGATACACAATCATTAAATGCACAAATACGCAAATTACACATCTTGCAGCATATACAATTCCCATTTGTCCCAGCGGTTCTTTTTTTTTAATGAGTATATGTGTAAGATAGGGCCATTATAAGAGGCAGAACACAATTTCAAGCCCAGTCTACAGGGATTGGTGGACACACACACACACACATCCATCCTGCCTGCTACGAGCCAAATCAAGATTGATGAAGCCAGTATTAGGGTAACATTATAAGGGACAGCGGCCGGGCCTGTCCTCAGTGACATCATTCAGGTCAGCGGTAGATTACATTAGTATTGAGCAGTGCACTACATTACGACCTTCACTGTGGAAAAGCAGCAAGCAGAGGCCTGCAGAGGACCAGGATGCTGTTTCATTTGAACGAATGAGTGTGATCTCAAGGGAACAGACAGAAGGAAATGGATTACAGATTAAATACTGAATTTAAGATCGCAGATTCGGTTCAGACTTTAAATCAGTTAATGTGATATAGTCAGCAGAGCAATATGACATTAGTAGGCCTACATGAAACAATACTTCACCCACATTTTCTGAATCAATACATAATGAATAAGTTTATTTGCATGAAGGTCTTATCGTATATATTCAAAAATGTATCACAGTTTTCACAAAAATATAAAGCAGTTCAACTGTTTTTAACCATAAGGTTAATTGGAACAAGAATCCCAATCTACTATTGTCAAATAGTACTATTGTCTTGGGTTCTGAGACGAGAGAGGCTCACTAAGGTCTACTATGGTGTCTACAAAGTGTCCTTGTGAATGACAGAATCCTGTATGTGCGATTCTGTTCAGGCCTAGACATTAGCCATGTGATGTTGTGGTTAGGTGGCGAGTTTGACTTACCATCCTGTTGATCCTGACAAAGTCCTCTGGTTTCTTTGCCCAGGCTGGTAGTTCTACATCACAAACAGGGACACCGTCATCCCTGTCACCCAGACAGTAGCCATTACTGTTCACAAACATCTCAGGCAGGTAGTAGAACTCAGGGATCAACTCCTATGAGGTGCCGAGGAAGAGGACAGGAGGGAGAGAACAAGCAAGAGAAGCTCAAATCAAATCCAAACATTTCCAAAACCGATTCAGCAATATTGTATAGGGATACAAGGAACAGGGGATTTAAATGCACATGCAAAAATACCAATGCTTTCAACACTGCATGTTTTGTAGTTCAATTAATCAAAATGTTGGCAATGTTTCAGGCGGCCATGGAAAGCGACCTCAGGAGACCAGTGAAGGACCATCAGAGTACATTTAAAAACACTCGGAGAGTGTGGGAATGTGGTAAACGCACAGAGAAGGGGGAGGGTGAAAATACAAAGGAAACGCGAGAGATGACAGAGAACTTTATTAATGTTTGAAGTGAGCTGATGGATGGATCTGCTGTATTTGTTGAAGTATGTGAAGCAGGTTTGGTTTTGTTCTGCCCAGAGGCTAAATTGGGATTTTAGTTGAGTAACCATGATTTGAAATGACAGAGGGTAGCATAATGCTTAAATGTGATAAACTTCAAATATTTTAAAAAAATTATTACACTCATTAAATGGTGGAAAATATGCTTTGATACAAAAACCAAAACTGGACTGGAACGCCTAACAATTTCTTGTCGCAATATCATTATGGATTCTTACGGCCCATTTTAACCCCTAGTTTTGCTTTTAGAAGTTTAAATACACAAATACCATAAAAGTTTTTATCATTCTACTGATCTGAAAGCATTATACATTTTTTGCTTAATTTTTGACACACTTCCCTGACCCTGATAGTCTCTGAAAGCTAATCATCCCCAATCCTTCTCTGTTCTCACTGCCCTATCAGTGCAAATTACCCATAATTCCTTGTAAGAGGACATGCCTCTGTACATTGGGGCATGTGCACACAAGGAATGTGACCTCCTCCCTGTTTAGTGTCACTCAAAAGCTCTTGCCTTTGAAGAACCTTTAAAACCATTTAGAATCATTTAAGGACTCATTCTGCCTGCACACATCTAAAGCTGGCAGGTTGAATGTTTTCTCCCCAATGCTGATTCAAGTGACTTTTTTACAGCGTCTGTTGAAATGAGCTGTTTAACTAAATCTCCTTGGTGCTTATAAGAGTTCTTTAAAGCACCATAAAACAGAGGGCTTTCACATGCTGGGTCACAAGTAACAGTATGCCTACAATAAAACACAGCGTTTTTACTGTAGGGTCAGTATTTAAAAACTCTCTTTAATGACCACTAAGTCCCAATCCTTTAGAATGCCAATTAATCCCAATTATTATTAATATTTATTATCATATCAATCTATTATGATCAGTTTTAGAGCAGTAATAATTCTAATATTAGATACATTTTGCTGTTCTAAAATTTAATAATGCATCCATCCATCATCTTCCGCTTATCTGGGGCCGGGTCACAGGGGCAACAGTCTAAGCAGAGACGCCCAGACTTCCCTCTCCCTAGCCACTTCCTCCAGCTCTTCCGGGGGAACCCCGAGGCGTTTCCAGGCCAGCCGGGAGACATAGTCCCTCCAGCGTGTCCTAGGTCTTCCCCGGGGCCTCCTCCCGGTTATTTATTATTATAAATTTAATAATTATAAACAAAAAATTTGATTTACAAAACACAAGACATCCAGAAGGGCCAGAAGATATTTAAATATATATAACAAATAAAATCTATAGAAAAAATATATCAATACCGGCATCTTATTCTAGATGGATGGGAAATATAAAGTAGCTGGAGTAGCTCTGCATTACACCCAAAATAGAAATAAGAAATTGTTCACCTAAAATTGCATTGAATCCAGTGTAGGTTATCCACTATTGATTATGAGCATGTGACGAGTGGGGCGGGGCCTAGAGACGTGGGAACAGGAGCGAGGCCGGTGGAGTGATTGGAAATGAGCGACACCTGCTCGACCCACCGGTCTCGAGTCCCACAGAGAAGATGGAGGGATATAAAACCGGAACGACGACAGTGAAGGACGAGAGAGGACCAGGCCTGGGCTTTAGTTGTGTTTGGTTTTTATTTGTGCGCGTCAGTCGTCCGTGAGGGGCTGACAAACCTATCACACTCAGACTCTTCAGCTTTACATCGCTTGCCCTAATGACACCCTCCTGGAGAGCTGTCACCTGGCACGACTGCCTCATCCCACTCCGTCAGACAGAGCACCACCAACAGATTATTGAGAGACTGGTGACGATCGGAGAAAAAGTGACTCTTTTGCTCTTAGCAGGAGGCCAGAGTGCTCTGCTGATCACTAGCTGGATGTTTTGACAATACATAAAAGCAAATTCTTATACCTTGACAATGATAAAACATTGTCAAATTGGCATGAAATATCTAACTAAAATATCTATAGACAGATATGTACATAAACACATTTTTATAAATGAAATAGATCAATGATACAGTATAATGACCTTTATAAGACAAGGCCAGTGCTGAGGCAGTAGTCTAAAAAGACTAAATGGCCAGTGAACTTTGATTTGCTCTTTTAATGTTGTTATTTAGCTGTTTCCTGCTACATGGGATCATTACAGAGAGAATTGTGGGTAATGAATATGTTCAGGATGAAGTGATGCAGACTGAACTGAAGGCCACTGAGACAGAAATAAAAAGAACAAGGGTAAAAAAGAAAAAAGAGAGTGTGTGTTTGTGTGTGTGCACAAAAACACACACACACACACCCCCCCCCCCCCCCACACACACACACACATATATATTAATCTTAATTAACTGACTGGATATGTATGTGTGTATATATATGTGTGTGTGTATGTGTGTTTGTTTTCAATATACACTCACCTAAAGGATTATTAGGAACACCTGTTCAATTCTCATCAATGCAATTATCTAATCAACCAATCACATGGCAGTTGTTTCAATGCATTTAGGGGTGTGGTCCTGGTCAAGACAATCCCCTGAACTCCAAACTGATTGTCAGAATGGGAAAGAAAGGTGATTTAAGCAATTTTGAGCGTGGCATGGTTGTTGGTGCCAGACGGGCCGGTCTGAGTATTTCACAATCTGCTCAGTTACTGGGATTTTCATGCACAACCATTTCTAGGGTTTACAAAGAATGGTGTGAAAAGGGAAAAACGTCCAGTATGCGGTAGTCCTGTGGCCGAAAATGCCTTGTTGATGGTAGAGGTCAGAGGAGAATGGGCCGACTGATTCAAGCTGATAGAAGAGCAACTTTGACTGATATAACCACTCGTTACAACCGAGGTATGCAGCAAAGCATTTGTGAAGCCACAACATGCACAACCTTGAGGCGGATGGGCTGCAACAGCAGAAGACCCCACCGGGTACCACTCATCTCCACTACAAATAGGAAAAAGAGGCTACAATTTGCACGAGCTCACCACAATTGAACAGTTGAAGACTGGAAAAATGTTGCCTGGTCTGATGAGTCTCGATTTTTGTTGAGACACTCAGATGGTAGAGTCAGAATTTTGGCGTAAACATGGATCCATCATGCCTTGTTACCACTGTGCAGGCTGGTGGTGGTGGTGTAATGGTGTGGGGGATGATTTCTTGGCACACTTTAGGCCCTTTAGTGCCAATTGGGCATCGTTTAAATGCCAAGGCCTACCTGAGCATTGTTTCTGACCATGTCCATCCCTTTATGACTACAGTGTACCCATCCTCTGATGGCTACTTCCAGCAGGATAATGCACCATGTCACAAAGCTTGAATCATTTCAAATTTCTTTCTTGAACATGACAATGTGTTCACTGTACTAAAATGGCCCCCACAGTCACCAGATCTCAACCCAATAGAGCATCTTTGGGATGTGGTGGAATGGGAGCTTCGTGCCCTGGATGTGCATCCCACAAATCTCCATCAACTGCAAGATGCTATACTATCAATATGGGCCAACATTTCTAAAGAATGCTTTCAGCACCTTGTTGAATCAATGCCACGTAGAATTAAGGCAGTTCTGAAGGCGAAAGGGGGTCAAACACAGTATTAGTATGGTGTTCCTAATAAACCTTTAGGTGAGTGTATATAGTAATACAGGTAATTCAGTACAAAGGTAGTTTTTTATGATGAAAATCATGCTGCTCATACATAATAAAAAACAACTCCTGCTCCACAGTAAAAAATACAAAAATCAAAATTGTTTTGTCCTAACAGATTGGTGACCATTAAATATGTTTAACATGATCCACACAGACACCGTAGTGGTCCGAGAGGCTGTATTTGCTAACATATCTAGCGTTTTCCTGTACAGCCATTCACTTGACTGCACCTCATGTTGTTGGATGCTGTTTCCCAGCCCGGGGTAGTAAAAAGCCCTGCCTTTACATAAAAGACTACATTTTAAATAGCTTTTGTCATTAATGCTTTATTAATTGCCTGGGGCGAAGCAAACCCATCACCGAGTGTGCTGGAAAAGTATGACACTTTTAGGTCAGCTAGAGTGCGCTTGCTGAGCCACAGCGCGGGGCAATGGGGAACAACCATAACATTGATGATGTGATGCCTCTCTGAAATATGTGCATGTTGAAAGATGTTTTACTTTTAATGTTTATGAAGAAAAAAATTTAATTTCACGAAAAATGCACTTATAAATGGAAAAAGGACAGCGTGATGCAGCTTGGAAGCTAAAGGAACTAAATGTTGTTGCAAATCAAAACAATGCAATACCATTTGTTTTTTGGGAACTGGATGATTCCAGTATTGGTTGACTGATTAGACTGAAAAGAGAAAAGAAAAAAGAGAAAAAAAAAAAAATCTTCGAGAAACTGTTTATTCAGTTCCTCACAGTTGCAGCTACTAATGTTGCACCCACATCATCATAACAGTCAGGCACTAATGACTACTTTCTAAGCCTGTTTAGATATTACAATGTGCAAAAACTGATATCTAAATACCTTCACATCTGCAGTATCACGTTGACAGTGCCTCCATGAGCGGGCGATACCAGAGAAAGTGTGGTTTGGGTGATCAAACTTGTTGCCGTTGGCGTTTAGGAAGAATGTGGTGAAAGGCTCCTGCAATTGAACAGACACAAAACAACACTATCACTTTTATTGACCCAAATAAGCTCAAAAACATCTTTCATAATGTGGGAAAACAACTGTAGAGGTATCACATGATTCTGACTGCTAATTAGGCGCTTGTTTAGACTTTTTTTTTTTTGCAAAGCACTAATGCTATTCAGTGGCTAAACATCTGTAGAATAAAAAAGTAAATTCATCTACATTCATTTCTATGGTAATTGGATTCAATCTCATGATGGAGACCTTCTCCATTGCTCTGGGAAACGTTCTGTTTGCAAAAACATCTCAATGTAGGGACTCATCTGTCAGATTATGAAGAGTTTGTGGATGGTTTTTTTGTCCTCTCATTTTCTGTAACAGTGCCCAAGGCGGAGTTAATTATAAGGCCTGTTGGCTGAGGAGCTCAGCTTCGGCTCTAATTGGCAGATTCAGGGTCATCAGTCTGGGCTGACAGTACGAGGAGTTGACATGGAGATGCTGGATCAGCCAGAGGAAAAGATGATGGTGTCTACAGTCTCAAGTCAAGCCCGGTGTGAGAGCTGCCAAGGGGAACTTTCCAAATCATCATCACCAACGCAACAGCCTGCCTCGGAAGAGCCAATTACTAAGTTTTCATTAGGTGCTTTATTTTTTTCTCTCGCAAGATGGATAAACAGATTCCTCATTAAAAGAGGTGTGATTATAAAACAATCTTTTAGAATTAATAAAACAAGCTATTCATCATAAAATCTGATCCCAAAACAAGTATGCACATCTCATCAAAACACTCCGCACGACTGATTTGAGCTCTGGTATAAAATGTTCATACAGGGAAAATGTGACAAAACAACAGTAGACTAGTAAAACATAGTCATATGATGTAACAAATGTGGAAAAACTGAAAGTATCAGGAGATACTCCAACCCAATCTCCTCTCAACCTTAGGAACAACTTCATTTTCTCTTCTGATCTGGTTTTTTTTTTTTTTTTGTACCAGTCCATTTGTCCCAGATCAGCACTTGGAGACTCGGGGCAAGTGAGGACGTTAGCAGGAGACAATGATGGACATGTTTCCCAGCGCTCCACGTTCTGTCTGAGAGGCATAAAGCTGTCACATACCAGCCTGTAAATCACTATGCAAAGGTTTTTGACTTCTTTGTCACATATGCCTGTTTACCAGCCTGTGAAATCCACTCACCAGCTCTCTGTAGCAGAACATCAAGCTAGCGGATTGAGATGTATGGGTTGATTCACATGCGCGGTGAAAGGATGCACTAACGTGTGCTTTGACTGACGGTGATTTGATCCACTAACTGGGATCGGGGGATATCGTATTGGAATGTTTTATGTATACGCAGACTCTTGACAGCATCATTTCCGAAGTACAACAATGATACATTTTGAAGAATATTACAGTTTTGCATAGATTTGCCATGGTATCATGTAAATATGAAAGAACGAATGTAATACAAATCTTCAATAAAAAGGGCTATTTGCATAATAATCATTGGAATATTCATGAAGGGGTGATGTAATTACACTTCCTCTCGTCAAAAACTGACTTACATCATATAATTTACCATTCACAGAGGACATAATATGAGCCAGAAGCAGCCCAGCTCGGTTAACTATCCTGTAAAACTAGGTACTTTCCAGATGTTGAAGGCATCAAATTCCTTGCATCCATCCGATCAACTAGACTTACGATTCGGACAAGCCAGTGGAGGGTGGAGGCTGCAGTGGAATAGTGGGTTGTGTAGTGGCAGGGTGGAGTTTCCTCATCCCATGATTCATAGCGATCGGCGTAGAATACAGCACGCTTTGGGTTCAGCGCTCCGATTGGCTGAGGAAACACACATATGGAAAAAAATCGGTTTGTCCATCTTGACATGCATTTAACAGGACAAGATAGATTTTTATTCTGTGCAGTCATTTAAGCAATATCAAGCACATTTCCATTTTTCAAAATCTATGGATTGATTTTAGTTGCATTTTAACCGCACAAGAATGACAAGAAACCATTCCACACAAACTGTTTCACAGACAGAAGCCATGTTGCTCTCATTCCGTGCACTTTATACAAACGATCACATAAAAAAGACTTATAGCACACATTACATGTGTGGAGCTGAGAGCATTGTGTGCATTGGTGTGTGCATGTGTGTATCTTCATGAATGTTTGATGGAGAAGGCTAAGCAAAACTCCTTAAGGAGAAACTAAAGTTTTTTTCTTGATATTTGTATGTCACGCAGTATTTTTTTAGTAGTTCAGTAGTTTGAGGTACTCTTAGTCTGGGCCCGCTGGTGCACCGAATTTAGAAATGTAGGACATATAAACAAGTGCACATAAGTAAACAACATACAGTAAACTTAAATGTTTCAGCATAGTATGCCAGATCTTTTATGTATTATTATTATGATAACTTGTTTTTGTTTTTTTAAGTATAGCTCACGCAAAAAACAAAAAAAGGTAATTTACACACCCTCATGTTTTTCTAAATCAGTACGAGTTTACTTATTCCATGGTACAAAAGGGGGGAAATTAAGAATTGCCCTTTTTTCTAATTTAAGATTGGTGAACAAATCATTCAGATTTGCTGACTAATTTCTTGAAAAGATCAAGCTCAAAAGAATGATTCGTTAACAAATTGAACATTATCATTTCTCTTATAAACACTCAAAAAAATTTATCAACAACAAAAGACAGAAGAATGTTTCTTGTACGCTTGTAAAAATCCATCTATATAGGATTTATCTGCCTGCATGTCTGTTTTTCTATGTGTTTATGTGTGTGTAAGGCAATCTGAAAGGCCTCAGCTAAAGACAGCGATTAATCTAGCCTGGCTTAACCCTGTCTGACCTGATTTACACCCTGTACGTCCACACACTGCTCTGCCTTGACCATCCTTCTGCTGTTAAACCACTCTAGAAAATCCTGCACAATGTCTAGAGTAAACACTCATACTGGCATTCAGAGCCAAGGAATTCCCTCCCCCTCTCTTTCAAACACACACGGATGTTGATAAACCTGTCATCATACAACATAAACAATTTGTAACAGTCTCTCTTCTCTAAATCCGGTAATGACTGAAAGTCAAACTTAGACAGTGGATGTATCCAACTACATCATAAGCCCCATTCGGACTGTAATTGTTTGTCAGAGTAACATCTGTAAAAGAACATCTGCATGGCTCCCCAATGATAAAAACAACTTCACATTCGCTCATTGCATGTAAACTCATGAAATATCAGCCCTAAAGCAGTTAGCAGAAGTCATATATATATATATATATATATATATATACACACATCCATCTATGCTGTAAACTAAAAAACTATAACATACACAGCATAATTTAATAAACAGTTTTTACACACACACACACACACACACACACACACACACACACTTTCTAAGATCTAGTGCCCTTAGAAAAACAAATACATGACAACATTTCAGATTTAAAAGCATTATTATGAATGATCAAAATATTTAATTTTACCAGTCAAAATTAGTTCTTGCATCAGACCTTGTTGCAAATGAGGATTGTGTACCAAGTAAAATATTTCTTTAAAATAGCTCATGAAGGCCAGTTGAGCTTTTCAGACACCCTTTTTAAAAAAATTTTTTAAACAAAATAAGCAGTCATCACTCAAATAAGAAACTGTTATATTGGAACAAATTGGCCTCTATAGCTTTCCAATCAACAGGCGACGCAGGTACTTGGGCAGTCAATATTAATGTACGTGTGATTGACAAGGAGGACAGCACCGGCCCTAGAGGGAGATCAATACTCGCCGAGATCTGGAGTGTGAGTGTGGGAGAGCGTTTGATTGTTTAGAGCAGTGTGGGAAATTTGTCCAGACTCAAAGCATGGCATAAATAACAGAGCAATGTCATAACAAATAGCTCTAAGAGCTGAGATATATCTGGCATTTTCAAATAAAAAGGAAACAACACTACACGGTTTAATGCAGAGGATAATGGAACACAAACAATTTTATAATTTGCTATTTTCCCAGAAAGAACTGAGCCTACTTGAATCACGCTTTGGCAAAGAAATTTCAAAACCATTCCTCAACCTCGCTGCCTTTAGTTCCTTTCATTTTTAATGACCATCCATGCCGATGTTAGCACGGTTGGGGCAAATGAAAGAGAAGTTTATGGAGATCTGTTGAGATTTATGAGCTGATAATGACCTGCCATGTGACGTCTAGGGCTGAGCGTGATTGGCTGAGCAGCCACAGGAAGTCTAGCACTCTGTAAAAACGTTCTGAGTGGGACCGGCTCTGGCTGCAAGATGAGTCCATCTCATAGCAGCAAAAAGACCCACTTAACTGGGGAAATATTGTGCTTGGCATGACATGGAGTGTTTGTCCAGTTCAGCACAGCAGCTGTGGAACAGACAGGCAACATAAATGTTTTCCAGCTCTGTCAAAAAGCACCAAAACCGTTGTCTTTGTTTTCAGTTGTGTAGATTTAATCATTTTAAAACTGCACTATGACAATTTCTGGATGAGCTAATGCTCCAAAAGAGAGCTCCAACATAATGCTCCTAAAAGCTGTGATGAAGGAGTTTACAAACCAAAATTCCCATTCAGTTTTCATATTCCTGTATTCAATGTTCAGTGACATGCTCAGTGCACTTAACAGGGTGAACAAAGGACCATGTAATTGTCTTATGCAAGACCCTGTAGGGAATCGGTCTTAAATAAATAAACGGCTTGGAGTAAATTTAAAGCTTTCCAGACTCCCGTTCCCCAAGCTATCTGGAGATACACCCCGCAACAGATGCTAATAGTGAGAGCAGAGAAGCCGATAAAGAATTCAACCCCCCCAAATCTAGAGTCCTGTCAAAGAAAAAAAAAACTCACAAGAGAATTCTTGATCTTGGCAAACCAGTCCAACATATTTAAAGCATGTGATCTGACGGAAAAAAAACAACAACATATAACTCATATATATCATATAAAATGTACCAGACGCTGTAATATTTCACACACTTTTATTTAAAAAAATACAGTAACACGAATAGTAATGTTATTATAATATAAAAATTGTAGTTATCATTCAGTTAACACCATGTTTTTTTTTTTTTTACGTAGAATATAAGAAATAGCAACTAATTAACTCTATGACTGTGATATCTGAAAGTTTCATGAACTATAATTAGGACGCACACATCTGTGTGCAAAAAATAAAGGTCGCCAAAGTATATGTCACATCACACATATTAGTCAAGTATTTAATGAAGAATATGAGCAGCTCCCTTGTGACCTAATTAAATCAAACCCTCAGAGACACCTGTGTAGGGACAATATCTGTTCAGTAAGCTAATTAGCTGCTAAGTAAAAAGCTATCTGCCATATTAGAGACAATAAGATGCCAAAAAATAAATAAAAGCTTTAAGCATCCATTTATTCACTCTCTATAAAAGATAAGCATTTGACTTGGGGTTAAGCTATTTATAATGGCTGTCACATTTTAAATACTTTTTAAAAGAAGATGCAAAGATTTATTCTACTAATGAGCAGGAACAATATAAATGCAGGCTTTGAGTCTAAAATTACACCGTAAATTTACGATAATCGCACTGGATGTGCATGTCATTTTGTCTTTATGAATGCAACCGTTGCCTTTGTTTATGGAAATTAAAACAAGTATCATGAGACAATTTATAAATATCCTGTCATTATAGTTAACCCACGCTCTAATCATGTAGCTACTGCAGTATGGGCAGCAGCTAAGATGTACTTTGTCAAAAAGTCTTCTGGTAAATAAATAGCAAAAAAAATTGTTTCTGACAGGTCTGCTATGTGGAGCTCATGAAATGTAATGACAGCTAACCAAAAGAAAAGAACATTTAAAACAAGTCCTCCTCTACTCGGGTTACCTCAGTTTGCAGCATACAAACTACAGCTTCAAGAACAATTATCATTAAGAGGGCTACTCTCTCATGTTCAAAAGATAAGCCAGTCATTTATCCAGAGCATCGCAACAGAATGCCGTCATTTGGTGTAATCTGCACTAACTCCCCTGGAGTCACTCATTCATAATTTCATATATCAGAGAAAATTGAATTAAGGATGTGTGTGCCGGCAGTGCGCTGTCAGGAGGAGTAGCATTTGTTTTCACTGGCCTCGTCAGCCAGCGAGAGCACAATGTGCACCCTTAGTCTAATGCAATCAAGCTCCTGCAAGTCAAAACAAAGCAGATGCAGCTCTGAAAAAGACTTGCCGAGCACCAAGGAAGTGGATGAAAATGGTGGCAGAGAGGAGAAAAAAACAGATATGGCATCTCTGAAAGTAAAGGCAGCAGGGTCTTTAGCAAGTCTGCTCAGCGTTACCCATAATGCACATCTCTGTAGTGAGCTGGTAAACAGCCGGAAGGCTAAAAACAAGTATTTTCCAATGCCTTTTGATTTTAAGTTTCAACATAAAAGACTAAAAATTTAATTAGATAAACATTTAAAATGTAATTTAAATAAATAAATAACACTTTAAAAAACCAAACAAACAAACTAATTAAAAATTTAGAGAGAGAGAACTGGCGACCTAATGTATAACCAAATTTCCATTTTTATGTAAACATTATGCATTTATGTATGCATTATGTAAATACATGGATAGACACATTGAAATTCAACTCTTTTTATTTTCATTTAATGTTTTGTATTTCCAACGTAAAAGAATTAAAATGTAATTAGACAAATTATTTAAAATGTAACAAAAAGGAAATAAATAGAAACATTTTTAAAAGAAAGTATCAATGAATAAATAAATACAACACTTTCAATAAATAAATTAATAAACAAAAGATATGCATTAAATAAATAAATACATACTTTTAGAGAGAGAGAGAGAGAGAGAGAGAGAGAGAGAGAGAGAGAGAGAGAGCTGGCAACCCAGTCTATAACAGAACATCTATATTTACAAATATAAATTTGAATGTATAAAAATGAAAAACAACTCATGAGAAATATTTGGTGAGATAATTGTGTGAATGCAAGTCCAGTCAACTAGAATTATGCTCGCTTGAACAATCGGACATTCATAACAAGAGATTTGCACAACTCAGGTAATTATGTTTGCTGTCAGTTCTCCGCTCTACCTCACTAGCCCACTCGAAAAGATCCGTTAGAGACACTTCATCTAATTTCCTGTCAAAGCTGCACAAAAGAAGTGGAATAACGTGGTATCGCAGCAGAGAGTTGGTGCGGGTCCAGCGTATGAGGGCTTCGCATTAGCACGCACCAATTAATAGCTGCGAGCCAGGCGGCTTCCCTTTTCTATCAGCCACCTGTCTGTCAAAAAGGAAATAATCATTAGATTCTAATAAATCTGTCCGCCATGTCAATGTAGATGCCATGCAAAAATGTGCGAGTCTTAGCCCTGGGGTGCCCAGAGACCTGTTTTTCGTTATTAGCTGTACAGTTGAATGCACACACTATTGGTGGAATAACTTCAGGTGTGTATTGTAGGTGGGGTTGAGAGGGGAATTATGATACATATCAAGCAGGATATTTCAGCAGTTTTCCACAATGCTGCCAATCAGAACAGCGCTGCAGGGCATTCTCACCAGTATGACTGGCAGCTGTTTCCTGCTGGACAGGTCACATGACCACGGCTCACGGAACTGCGGTGCACGGTTTGCGTGTCTGGGACTCTGGGAGTTGTGTGAGAATGGCAGGTGAGAATTTGAGGGTGTGTTCAGAAGAACCTGAAACCCAACTTACATGTTTTCCAAGACATGTTTGCAATGCAATATGGCTATATTTGCTTTTTGGGTTTATTGAGGACACATATTAAAAGCTGACTATTTGTTTTTGCCCCCAGTTAACCCAAATTAGTTTGGATGTAATTGGTGTACAAAATTAAGATTTTTTGAAATCTTGAAAGTTGAATTGGTAATGCCTTTTAAATTCCAGTTGAATTCTCTAAATTTAATTTGAATTGATGTAGCAAACAGGATGCACAATTTGAATTTAAATGTAAGGAAGTGGAATTAAATTTAGTGATGTATATTATAAAAATATATATATATATATATATATATATATATATATATATATATATATATATATATATATATACAGTATAGCTTTTTAACAAAAAAACTAATTGGACTAATAAAGCCTTGTTTGAAGATTGATAGACATGACCAACAGACAGAACGATGTATAAAAATCATGTTTGAACCTTGAAATATAGATTGATAAACAAAACATTAGATAAAATGATAGGATGAATGGATGGACGGATAGATGGACAGATTGATGGAAGATATGATATATAGAACAACAGACATAAAAAGACAAACAGACAAACTGATCAATAGAACAACAGACTGACAGAACAATGGATGAAGCTTAATTTGAACCTGGACATAAAGATTGATAGATAAAACAACAGACAGAAAAAACTAAAGATAAAACTGCAAATATATAGAATGACAGATAGAACAATGGATACAATTACGGACAGACTGATCAATAGAATGTGATTCCATTATGTCATTCCAGTTCAAATTCTAATTGAACTTCCTGTAGGATGTGGCCAATTCAAATCAAATTCACACTCATTAATTTAAAGGAAACCAATGTTTCAGTTCCTGCTAGCTGGTGCATCTTTAGCATGGATGAACACATTTCGATAACATTGGCGGGGAAAAAATAAGAAAAATAAGAGGAACTGAACAAAGCATATTCATCACAAAGCCAAAAAAGCTGCCTACCTCATTATCTACAATAGCACACACTCCCCTCCTATGCACATTCACCCTGGAGGCTGCACACCCCTCCATACATTATTGAACAAAGGCAGGGGTCTTCACAGTAAGGGACTCAGGAGGGAGGTTAAAGCCCCTGTTTTTGTTTCAGCAGTGCTGAACCTTCAGAGGTTAGAGCCCCAGGTCGGCCAAGGACATGCATCAGGACGGCTGCAGACCTGTGAACTACTGCTAATGAAGGCAGCTCAAGCTGGTAAACAGCACAGGGTGGATGTCACAGGCATACATTACAATACATCACTGTCTTCCTCAGGCCAGGGGGCTTTCTCTGCCCACCTGGTGCCACACTGACATGTTCAGGCATTACAGTGCTGTAGGAAGAGAGATTTTAAACAGATATTACCCATGCTGAATGCAGAAAGGGTAAGAATTATAGCTAAGGTTCAACATAGTGCACAGCCAACACTATTAGATATTTTCCACAAAATTATTTCAGCCAAGATCCGGCCACTTAAACAGTCTCCACAAATGGCTGTTGAAAAAACAGCAAAACGATAGTAGAATAGTCTTCTAGTCTGCAGTTTTAGAAATTATTTAGAAATGAGGATAGGAGTGGTTGCGGAGGAGAGAGCGTTATATAGAGAAAGATACGCTCAGACAGGAATGTGGTTGTTTTCAGGTCAGTGAGCTTGTGAGATGTAAACGTAAGCAAATGAGTGCATGAGAAAAAGAGAATGTGACAATCTGACAAAGGTAGAGAGCAGCTGGAGAGGAAAAGTGGAGATTAAAAAATGCAAATTATTACATCTAAAGCATACAAAACTGAAACAATGATGAAAAGGGATTTTCAAGTATAAAAAAACGTTAATACAGATAAAAATATTCTCTCCCTTTGCATTAAAATGTCCTGATTAATTTTTATTTTTGAAACTCCTAATTGAGATTGTAGATAGAGTGGCAGTGGTCCATTTGAGAGATAGGTGGCGGTAATGAATTTATAAGTCTGTGATTAGCCATAAAGCAAGAAGATGAAGAAGCCGCGTCATGCGCCAAAACTTGCAGTGAATCAGAGGTAAAAACTATATAAATACTGTTCAGTTTCTTGCACAGACTGATCGTTTCGTGTCATTACACATCAGTGTATCGTCACAAGCCGCAGGGTTTAATTTGGTTTTGTTAGTGTATGTTTTTTTGACTCTCAAAGCCCTGATTCCCATTAAATCCCATAATATGACTGACAGACTGCAACGGTTTGAGTTTGTGTTCTACTGAAGAAACAAAGTCACCAACTAACATCTTGGATGCCCTGGGGTTAAGCAGATAAACATCACATTTTCAGTTTTGGGTGAACTATTCCTTTAAACTAACTTTGCCACTGTCCTTCAAACCTCTAGGTTTTACCCATTTGCCAGAGAGACATTTTTTATTACAATATAATACAATTTAGCATGATCACTTTTCTTTAATATACTTTAATAAGTACAGATCAGAATAACAATTAAAATCATCAATTGTGAATGGTACCAAAGGAACACACAGGGAAAGGTGTCTCCATCACTCTTTCCGCCATGCTGCTCAAGCAAAGTGCGCAAACACAAAAAAATATAACAGTGTATTTTAGAATTGTATGTTTTCACACATATACACACAGACAATGTCACGTTTCTTCTTCATGTGAGAATGACATCGACCACAACTTTTCTACATACACCATGCCTAACAAGTAAAGGTAATGTTTGCAGTGGAAACACAAGCCGGATCAGGGTGCACTGTCCCGAATCACACTGTAGGCCACTGCAGGCCTACTGTACCGTACTGCACCACTCAGTGGAAACAGGCTTTTCATGAATGTATTTGTTACACTGAATAACAATGGAAAATTATTTCACCCATATTTTGAAGTTTTTTCAAAAAGGTTATTTGAAACATTACAGTAGACAATTTACATGCATCTAGGCTTTCTGTGTATATAAATCACTTTAATAGATTTTATTTGATGCGGACACCAAAATGGTATGTTTAAACTTTGACCCTCATGCTGAAATCAATAATGAAATTTTTAACATTAATGACGATGGATGGATGGATGGATGGATTGTGTTTTGATGTTTTTTACCTTCGAAAGGTCCCTGAAGTTTCCAGGAATCGTGAGGTCCAGCTCTTCTGACTCATAGTTTGTGAGGACCCATGGGAAAACAGGATACTGATTCAGATCATTGTATGTCCTTCCTGAAAGATTAAAGGTAGAATTTGAAATTACTAGAAGGCTGGTGGGTAACATAGTGGAAATCCAACCCACCGCATTGCCTTTTTGACCCATAATCATTCTGGTCCAGATTATTTTTGCAGGACTCATGACTACTGGTTATTGTGCTTGTCTCCCAGTGGAGGAGTGTGAGGAGAATCCTTATTAGGACATCATAAATTCATAATTGATAGCATTAATGATCGTGATCATTTATAAAAAAGAAGAAACAAGCGTGTTGCATTTGATGACAAACATCTTATCCCACTGCACGCTGAGATTATAAAAACTTTAAACTTATCAAATATAAACTCAGGTTTTCATAATAATTAAGTTTTCAACAAGATGAACAGGCAGATGTTATTGTGGTTGTCTGTTGCAGAGCCTAATGACTGTATTACAGCAGTGGAGGGTTAGAAAAGGTTTTGTGGTACTACTTTCTTGATTAAAGTTTCCTGAAAGTGAAAATTGTGCTGTGAAGTTGTGGCATGGGTGAAATTAAAGGCATACAAATTCTTCTAGAAGATGACACCGTACCCTTGAAACCCCTCCCTATGGCACAGTCAGGCCTCTCCTCTGATTGGCTAGAGAGTTATGGCAGAGCCGGCCAAGCCACTAAGCGACCCTTGCAATTGCAAAGGGCCCCGTAGCCAGCAGAGGGCCCCCTAAAGTCACTCTAAAAATAATTGTTTCTGCAAGTATTCTCGTAAACAAAGACAGTCGGTTATGTTTTAAGTGAACGTATACAGTGGCCTGCTGCTCAGAGAAATTCGCTGTACCGGATAAATCTGTCTCTCTCTCTGTTAAAGGGGGTGTGTTTCAAGATACGCAGTGGAGTAGACCAAACTAAACAGGGAGGGAGGGCAAAACACTCATGCAAACAAAACATATCGGCCACGGCCGCGCGATCGACTCACTCATCCAGACGGCCAGTCCGCCCCTGAGCGCAACTGCCCGAGCGCTTTGGAAAGAAAGTGTGTGTGTGTGTGTGTGTGTGAACTCACTGGGCGCGTTGACACCATAGACAGTAAAAGAAATGGACACAGCGACCCCATTGGATTCAATGGAGACAAGTGAAGTCGTTATCTCTTTATTCCTGGGACAACTTTGCCATCGGAAAGGGTGTGTCTGCCACGGGCTGTCCACAGGCTGCGCTCCAGACTGACCACACATCGTGACATGTTACATTTCTTAAATAAAAATTGAAAAAAGAAATGATCGCGGGCGAAAAAATTTTCGAGCTCATTTTTTTTTGTAGTGCGATTAATTGATTTATCGACTATCACTACAGGCCTACTATTTACATCATTAAATTTAAGTTTACGGAAACTCGTTTTTCCTCGTCAATCATTCTCCATTCAAAAATATTATTCAAAAAGGGCGCGTCTCGTGCACGGTAAAACTCTCTCCAATATATCATATGATATATTTACATTATAATGCTTGATCTCTAGATAAAAGGCTGTGGATTTGCATAAAATGACTTTATTTTGTGTATTTGTATTTTATGTTTGTTGCTGTTTTTAAACGACTCGCTACCGTCTGCCTGTTAGATCACACACATCACAAGGACTATGAATCGGCATCAAACGCACAATAACTGGAATTTAAAACTGTGAAGAAACATGATCAATAAACTGTTGGACAGATATAAATTAGGATTTGTGCGCTCGACATTTCTTTGCTTTGTGCCGTGAACTTTTAAATGCCCACTTGAGCAGCGCAGCGCTGCACACTGTGACTCCATGTTGCTTTGAGCACATCATTCTGCACAAATATGGATTTTAATGGTTCTATTGAAATATTACCTAATTCTTATTATTGTTACTATTAATCTTGTTTGTGGTGTTTTAGATGTTATTGTTAATTTTCTTTATTTGAAAAATTCAAACATTTAAATGTTCTATTTATTATTATATATAATATTTAATTTAAATGTTATTCTATTTGCTCGATTTCATTTAAATTATATATAGGCTGTTGTTTGTGTCTCTTAAACTCTGGTGTCAATTAAAAATGTTTCTTTGAAGGTCAGTGAAAATCACTTTATCAGTCTTCTTATTCAGCAAGTTCATCAGTGTGTGTTCGTTGAACTGCACTGCCATTCAGCTCAGTGGTATCATAATTTTTCTTTTAGACATCAAACATGGAACTCAACTCAAGAACTCAAGGTCTTTTATTGTCATTCTGTACATGTTGCCACATAAGAACAAAATACTTACTCAGCACCAGCAGCGTAAAGAAGATAATTAACATACAGCATAATTTAAACATAATTTAATAGACTAAAAAATGTAAAAATAACTTAGTAGATATAATATGTACAGTATAGTTATAAGGTAGTCATTGCTTTTCTTTAGGCCTTACTTAAAACGGTCAAAGGGGCCTCCAACCGAATTTTGCTTAGGGCCCCCAAAGGTCTAGGGCCGGCTCTGGTTATGGTAACCATGGAGACCTATATGAAGTATCCATGACGGAGCATGTATGCGGCAATGCAACATACGCCAGATGTGGCTTTGTTTTTATCCTTCCATTTCTCTCCATCTTTCCTTATCTCTCTCTCTCTTTCTGTTCTGCGCCAGTTTCCTTGCTGTTAGGAATATGGATTTCAGATGGTAAGAACTGTCAGAGGAGAACATCATAAGAATATAGCTATAAAATTGTTTGCCTCTTTTCTAAATGCCCAATAATTTATGTCAGATGACAAAGTCTTCACTGGGTTTGATATTTGTAAGACTCTATCTATCTATCTATCTATCTATCTATCTATCTATCTATCTATCTATCTATCTATCTATCTATCTATCTATCTATCTATCTATCTAGCTAGCTAGCTAGCTAGCTAGCTAGCTATCTAAATTGTATAATATGTAACTGTGATGTATTTTATTAATTATTAATACATTTATATTTTTATATACATTATATATATTATATATCAGTAAATATCATAAATCAGTTTCTTCTATATAAGTTATTGGGATATTGTTTAATTCTAATTTATATTTTGGTTTACTATCCATCTCTCTACAGAACAAGTTAAGAAACATAAATTAGTTGAAATAATTTCCTGCATATAATTAATTTATATATAATTTATGTAAATAACTGATTACTTCAATCTTAATTTATTTTTAATTTAATTTAATTATATGTCATAGTTTTTATTTATTCTCTCTCTCTCTCTTATATATATGTGTGTATATTGTGTGTGTGTGTGTGTGTGTGTATGTGTGTGTGTGTATATATATATATATATAAAAATATATATATTAGTGCTAGGCAACGATAAAATATTGTATCGTGATTAATTGCATTGTTATGCACACAATTCAATAATGAAGTAGTATCTATCTATCTATATATCAATCTATCTAGCTATCTAAATTGTATAATATGTAACTGTGATGTATTTTATTAATTATTAATAAATTTTATATATATATATATATATATATATATATATATATATATATATTATAAATCAGTTTCTTCTATATAAGCTATTGTGGTATTGTTTAATTCTAATTTATATTTTGGTTTACTATCCATCTCTCTACAGAACAAGTTAAGAAACATAAATTAGTTGAAATAATTTCCTGCATATAATTAATTTATATAAATAACTGATTACTTCAATCTTAATTTATTTTTAATTTAATTTAATCATATTTCATAGTTTTTATTTATTCTCTCTCTCTCTCTCTTATATATATATGTATGTATATTGTGTGTGTGTGTGTGTGTGTGTGTGTGTGTGTACAGTATGTGTGTGTATATATATATATATATATATTAGTGCTAGGCAACGATAAAAAATTGTATCACGATTAATTGCATTGTTATGCACACAATTCAATAATGAAGTAGTGTATTGTGCACCTTTTTCATTTCAAAGTACTGCTTTATGAACAAAAGTGCAATAACATTTGGTTTGCAAACACTTTAAACACATTAGTTTAAACACAAGGTGCTTTTTTACAGCAGTATTCCTTTTACATAGTAGCAGTTAAAATATTTATTGTAAATCTCAACTTATAACAATAATGTAAACAAATTAAATATAAAAGCAAAGTTAATTGCCACTGCCAGGGCATAAACTTTTTATAGGAAATATTTTAAAGTTTGTTTTAGAAAAACAAGTTATGCTCAGAGTCCAGAGCCTCGATCACACCATTATAACAGGCACCTTCTGAGTAGAGACCTGCACAATCGCGGGACCCAGGGCAGCAGAGTGTGGTGGGGGACAACACTTGATTGGCCAGGCAGAAAGTCGTGTGTGTGGGTTGCGGGAGAATAAGGTTGCATCACACTAGGCAATCTTTACTGTGCCCAAGCAAAACTTCCTATTTCCCACTTATGAAGTTGTGAGTGCTTCATGTGAGTGCTGCTGCAGTCTTAGGCACACCCCAAATGCTCTCATTGGTCGATATGCATGATGACACCCATCCCAAGCCAGTGCTGTTCAACATCCCACCCCTCCTGTGACCCATGGTTTATCTGTAAGTGTATTCAGAGACAGTGAGCAACAGACTTTCATAATAATAAAAAACTGCATTAATTCGTGATAAAATAATTGTCTGCATTAATCTATTAATGGGATAATAACATGTTAACTTGCCCAGCCCTAATATATATATATATATATATATAAATACAGCATAGACCAAAAGTTTGGACACACCTTCTCATTCAAAGAGTTTTCTTTATTTTCATGACTATGAAAATTGTAGATTCACACTGAAGGCATCAAAACTATGAATTAACACATGTGGAATTATATATGGAATTATATATATAACAAAAAAGTGTGAAACAACTGAAAATATGTCATATTCTAGGTTCTTCAAAGTAGCCACCTTTTGCTTTGATTACTGCTTTGCACACTCTTGGCATTGATGAGCTTCAAGAGGTAGTCACCTGAAATGGTGTTCCAACAGTCTTGAAGGAGTTCCCTGAGAGATGCTTAGCACTTGTTGGCCCTTTTGCCTTCTGTCTGCGGTCCAGCTCACCCCTAAACCATCTCGATTGGGTTCAGGTCCGGTGACTGTGGAGGCCAGGTCATCTGGCGCAGCACCCCATCACTCTCCTTCTTGGTCAAATAGCCCTTAATGCCTTCAGTGTGACTACAATTTTCATAGTCATGAAAATAAAGAAAACTCTTTGAATGAGAAGGTGTGTCCAAACTTGTGGTCTGTATTGTATATATATATATAGTACAGACCAAAAGTTTGGAAACATTACTATTTTTAATGTTTTTGAAAGAAGTTTCTTCTGTTCATCAAGCCTGCATTTATTTGATCAAAAATACTGAAAAAACAGTAATATTGTGAAATATTATTACAACTTAAAATAATAGTTCTCTTACGAGAGCTTTCTCGTACTGCATCTTAGCTAAGACGCTACGGGAAAAGTCTCTTTTCACGAAATACTGAAGCAAAAAATTATCCTTAATTTTGTATTTTTGTAAAGCGCATTTGCAGCAGTACACAGCCATAGGCGAGACGGCTCGTTCGCTCATTGGCTTGTTCTGCGGCAACTGCACAGCCTATCGAGCGCAGGCTGATGCAACATCAGACCAATAAGGGCGCTTCGCACCCTTCTTGCCACTTCCCGCCGGAACGGGTGTGGCCCAACCTATAAAAGGAGCTCGAAAAGGCTGACTCACCTGATTTTTCATCTCTTCAGCGAAGCTCACGCATCGCTGGATCACGGAGGAAGCAAGCGCCGTCTGAGAAGCATATCAGCGGGACGAGCCATTCTGAAGCTGCTGGCCTCGCCGCCTTCCACTGCCGTTCCTGCTGCGCTGTCCAGCGCCTATATTCTTTGTATCCTTTGTATCATTATATCCCGTGTGTATTCGCCCTGCGACGCACACTCACAAAAAGAGCTGCGTCTTTTTAAAGATGCATAGTAAGCGTGCCAACCCCTCAGTGCCCACAATTACTATGTCACACGCGTCATGTGGTTTCTGTAAAAACGAAACCCGTGCACGCTCGTCCGGCCACGGCCGATGGTGCTATAAATGCAGTGACGATGCCCACTCCTCAGTGCCCATCTCCACATGTAAGCACAGCCCTGCACACAGGGCTCGCGCACATAAGATCGACACAGATCGGTCGAGCGCCACATAGTAAAGGTGCCCACTCCCCAGTGCCCACATACACTATGTCACATACGGCGCGTGGCTTCTGTAAAAACGAGGCCCGTGCACATATGCTCTGCACAGGCAGACAGCGAGTTGAAAGTGGTAAATGTGCACACATGCAGCCCACAGTTACTCGCAGATATTAACGAGTCCCACGGGACCTGCTCAGCCTTCCCCCAGTCGGTTAAGCGCCGGGACGGGGTCGAGGAGGAGCGATCTGCTCGCTGTGATCAGCGCGCTCCCCGCCTCAAATGCGCAGCACACCCGAGCCCCGCCGTTGCCCAGTCAACAGAGCGCGCTTCGCATCCAGCCCTTAGCCATTCATGCAGATGCATGGTCAGCGCTTCCAGGGGTTTCGGATTGGGTGCTAGGCATTATAAAGAGAGGCTACTCCGCGCTTTTTAGCGCGCGTCGAAACTACGGTCAAAACAGAAGTAGCACACATACTTCGGGCCGAAATATCAAAACTGTTGAGCAAAGGGGCTGTAGAGCCTGTGTCTCAAGCTCAAAGCGAGGGGGGGCTGTACAGCAGATACTTTCTGGTGCCCAAGAGAGACGGGGGTCTCAGGCCCATACTGGATCTAAGACAGCAGAACAAGGCATTGATGAAACACAGTTTCAAAATGCTTACGACCAGGAAGCTCCTCGCGCAGATTCGCAGAGGGGACTGGTTCATGTCAATAGATCTGAAGGATGCGTATTTTCAAATACAGATAGCATCAAACCACAGGCGATATTTGAGATTCGCCTTCAAGGGCCAGGCATACCAGTTTACAGTCCTGCCGTTCGGCTTGTCCATGGCTCCTCGTACGTTTACGAGGTGCATGGATGCAGCGCTCGCTCCTCTCAGACTCAGAGGCATGTGAGTGCTGAATTATTTGGACGACTGGCTGGTTCTGGCTCGATCACGGGCGGAGCTCGTGGAGCACAGGGCCGTTTTACTCGATCACCTCGAGAAGCTCGGTCTCAGTGTCAATTGGGCGAAGAGTTCACTGAACCCCAGTCAGACGGCGCGGCCGCACCACAGCGCGTGTTGGGCATTCAGCGCGCAGCGAGTTCTTTCCGCTGCGGCGCGACCGTGTCGCTCAAACACTGTCAGAAGATGCTGGGCCTCATGGCCTCAGCATCTCCGGCTCTGCAGCTGGGCCTGCTCCGCATGCGCCCCCTGCAGCTCTGGCTGAAGGCGCGGGTGCCGCGCAGAGCGTGGGCGTCTGGCCGGCTGCTCCTCAAGGTCAATCAGAGCTGTGTCACAGCTCTGGCACCCTGGACAGCGAACGGCTGGTACCGATCAGGTGTAAGCCTGGGGACTTCCCCGAATGTGAAGATGGTGTTGACGGACGCCTCCACTTCGGGATGGGGAGCGCTGCTCGAGGGCAGACCGTCCTTTGGCCTGTGGTCAGAATGGGAAAAGCTCCATCATATCAACTGTCTGGAAATGCTGGCAGTGGAGAACGTGCTGATGCGCTTTTGTCCCCAAATCAAGGACCACCACGTCTTAGTCCGTTCGGACAACATGTCTGTGGTGTCCTACATAAATCGCCAGGGCGGTCTCGGGTCCCGAAACCTGTAAAGGCTGGCGGAACGCCTCCTGGTTTGGGCTCAGCGCAACGTGCGTTCGCTGAGGGCAGTGCATGTACCTGGGCTACAGAATCTGGGTCCAGACAGGCTGTCCAGAGGCAATGTTCCTACGGGCGAATGGTCTCTACACCCGCAAACAGTCCGGCTGTTGTGGGAGAGATTTGGCAGGGCGGAGGTGGACCTCTTCGCGTCCCACGAAAACGCTCACTGCCCCGCGTTCTTTTCCAAGAACGAAAGCGCGCTGTCACGGAAATGGCCGTGCTGCCCGCTTTATGCTTTCCCTCCCGTCTCCCTCCTTCCGCAGGTGAAAGAACGGGTGAGAGAAACGAGATGTTCAATACTGCTTTTAGCACCTCTTTGGAAGAACCAACCATGGTTCCCAGATTTGATGCAGTTAGCAGATGTCGCCCCGTGGCCAGTACCGTTGAGGAGGGACCTCCTCTCGCAGGCCAGGGGTTTGATTTGGCACCCTCAACCGGAGTTGTGGTCCCTCCATGTGTAGGCGCTCAACGGTTACCCGCTGATCTCGCAGTGGGAGTGCTAAATACTATCACTCAGGCTAGAGCTCCGTCGACACGACGTCTGTATGCCTCAAAGTGGTCGGTGTTCTCCAGCTGGTGCACAGCTCGAGGATGTTCACCCCTTAGTTGTGAGGTGACAGAGGTTCTCTCCTTCCTACAGGAGCTGTTGGATAAGGGCAGAGCCCCATCCACGCTCAAAGTTTATGTGGCGGCCATCGCAGCGTTTTCTGAAACAGTGCTCGGTCAGTCAATAGGAAGGAATGATTTGGTCATCCGGTTCCTTAGAGGAGCTAGGAGGCTGAATCCTCCCAGACCTCCGTCAGTCCCTATGTGGGACCTCGCGGCGGTTTTGGAGGCCATGAAGGGTCCCCCTTTTGAGCCTATCCAATCAGTTAGCCTTCAGCATCTGTCGTTCAAGACAGTATTCTTGTTGGCTCTCGCTTCAGTGAAGCGTGTGGGTGATCTGCACGCGCTCTCGGTGAGCCAGTCGTGCTTGGAGTTTGGGCCTAATGACTCAAAGGTCATACTCAAACCTAGGCACGGTTATGTGCCGAAATCTCTCAACACGCCGTTTCGGGCTCAGGTTATTGCCCTGTCTGCCCTGCCGGTGTCAGGAGAGGATAGAGACTCAAGTCTTCTTTGCCCTGTCAGGGTTTTAAGAGCTTATGTGTCTCGCTCTGCTGCCTTTCGGCAGATGGAGCAGCTGTTTGTCTCGTTCGGTGGACGTTCCAAGGGAATGGCTGTTTCGAGACAGACTCTATCCAGATGGATAGTTGACGCCATAGCGTTAGCTTACGCTTCCAGGGGCCTTCAGTGCCCGCTGGGCGTCAGAGCACACTCCACAAGGGGCGTCGCCTCGTCGTGGGCGTGGTCTACTGGGATCTCCTTGCAGGATATATGTATGGCGGCAGGTTGGGCCTCGCCGTCTACATTTATCAGGTTCTATAACCTGGAGGTTCCCGCCTTGCAAGCGAGGCTGCTGTCGGTATAGTCGAATCAGGGCCCTGAGGGGAATTCTGAGTTCGTGAGCGTTATGCGCTGCCGACTGTTATATGGGCAGTATTGCGTAAGACCCGCATTGCCACATTGGTCAGGCCTTGCCTCGGCTGTGTGATGTCATATTGTCGCATCTACGGATGTTGCTAGATATGGGACGGAGGGCTTCCCCCCTTCCTGTCCTGGACTCTCTGTGAGTCCCTCAGGTGACTGTGCACTGTAAATCCTGGGTGTTGCTTCAGGTTTATTGGTGTGTGATCCCTGCGCGCACGGGGTTTTACATTGGGTTCCCGTAGCGTCATAGCTAAGACGCAATACGAGAGAGCTCTCGTAAGAGAACGTACTCGGTTACTAAACGTAACCTCGGTTCTCTCTAGAAGAGCGAACGAGTACTGCTTTCTCTGCCGTGCGTACGATTCACTCTGGTTCGCTTCGGCGATGAAATAAATCAGGCGAGTCAGCCTTTTCGAGCTCCTTTTATAGGTTGGGCCACACCCGTTTCGGCGGGAAGTGGCAAGAAGGGCGAGAAGCCCTGGTCTGATGTTGCATCAGCCTGCGCTCGATAGGCTGTGCAGTTGCCGCAGAACAAGCCAATGAGCGAACGAGCTGTCTAGCCTATGGCTGTGTACTGCTGCAAATGCGCTTTACAAAAATACAAAATTAAGGATAATTTTTTGCTTCAGTATTTCGTGAAAAGAGACTTTTCCCGTAGCGTCTTAGCTAAGACGCAGTACTCGTTCGCTCTTCTAGAGAGAACCGAGGTTACGTTTAGTAACCGAGTACGTTTTCTATTTGAATATACTTTAAAAAAAATAATTTATTCCTGTGATGCAAAGCTGAATTTTCAGCATCATTACTCCAGCCTTCAGTTTCACATGTAACATCCAGTCTATCACATGATCATTTAGAAATAATTCTAATATTCTGATTTATTATGAGTGTTGGAAACAGTTCTGCTGTCTAATATATTTGATGAATAAAAGGTTAAAAAGAACTGCATTTATTGAAAATAAAATAAAAAATTCTAATAATATATATTCTAATAATATATTTTCTTTACTATCACTTTTTATCAATTTAACACATCCTTGCTGAATAAAAGTATTGATTTTATTTTAAAAAAAAGAAAGAAAAAAAAATTACTGACCCCAAATTACTGACCAGTAGTGTATATTGTTATTACAAAATATTTATATTTTAAAAACATAGCTTCTTTTTATTTATTTTTTTACTTTTTATTCATCAAAGTATCCTAAAAAAGTATCACATGTTCTGAAAACATATTAAGCAGCAGAACTGTTTCCAACTTTGATAATGAATCATTATATTAGAATAATTTCTAAAGGATCATGTGATAATGATCCTAAAAATTCAGCTTTGCATCACAGAAATAAATGATAATTTAAAGTATAATAAATTTAAAAACAATTATTTTAAATTGTAATAATATATCACAATATAAATTTTTTTTCTGTATTTTTGATGAAATAAATGCATGCTTGATGAGCAGAAGAAACTTCTTTCAAAAACATTAAAAATAGTAATGTTTCCAAACTTTTGGTCTGTACTGTATATATACACACACACACACACACACACACACACACACATTTGTGTGTAGGTAGGTTCTGCTCCAATTATTTATATACATATAGGATTTTCTAAGAAAGAAAGCTGTTGCCAAGAAATAAACTTTAAGCTTTTGTATGCACAAAAACACAAAAAAATATTTTTGGGAAATGCCAATCTGATATATAGCCTTCTGTGAACATTGCAAAGGTGCTGATAGGATTTGTGCTTGCTGTTTGGACAGAAAAGTTTTCAGATTGTCTGTATGCACTTGGGATCTGCAGCTGTAAGGACACCATTGAAGCTTAGCCAGGCTGATACACAGAACCTCTTAAAGAAGAGATACACTGGGGCTATTTCATCTTTATAGTACTATTACTCATACAAGGACTGGAAGCCTGGTATTTCCTCTGGAATTTGGGGAGGGCACAAATGAAACCTGATCCTGACCTTCGTAAAAATCCTCTGAGGTGGTACTAACCCATAGATGCATCTCAGTTCAGATACCTGGATGAGAATGTGAGCATGTGTATAGGGGCTGACAAGACGTGAGACGTGCGGATCCATGTGCAAGCTTTTATTGGACAGAGGCGTGGTCATAACAGGCCTGAGTCAAACAATGGCAAACAGGTATATAGAGGGCAAGACACAAGAATAATCCTAGGGCAAGCATGGGTCTACGATGAACGGACAATATCTAAAGGGCTAAGCAAGAGGGGTAATCCAGAATCCAAAGCAAAGGGTCAAAACACGAGTAACCGGGCAAAGCAAGAAAAAGACTAAACTATGAAAACTATAAACTGAAATTGGACTATGAAAACTATAAACTGAAACAAGACTATGCAAACTATAAACTAAAACAAGACTATGAAAACTAGAAACTAAGACAAGACTATAAAAACAAACACGGAATGGCTTGGTATCGAAGCTATCGCTAGGGGAGGGATATGTGCAGAACAATACTCGGCAGTGTGTGAGAAGAAGTCCAATGCTTATAAAGTGTGTCTGATGATTGTGCTTTGTGTGTGTGTGTGATTGTTCTCAGGTGCATGCTGTGATTGTTATCAGGTGAACTATCAGGTGATGGGTGCAATGGATCATGGGCAATGTAGTCCAGCGTGTACTGTGTAGTGTGAAAGTCTGTGTGGTGAATTAACGGCAGTTCAAAGACCGGATCATGACAGCATGTGTGGAGGGTGTGGAAATTTTGATGATCTGGGCTTTGGTTCTGGGTTCTCAGGCCTTTCATGATGGTTGGAGATGATAGCGTGTGTGAGCTAATTACCAGACCCATCACAAATGATAGTCATTAAACTGACTCTTAAACAGCCACCTCTTAGAGAGTACAGATAAAACACTTCCATGATTTATAAAGACCTCAAGTTGATTAATACAATATGAGCAGTTTAGTTTTAATGCTGTTAATTAAACAAACATGACATTGCTATATTCCAGTGTTCATTAATAATGCTAGTCTGTGGAAAAGGTCAGTTTTCCATTATTTTTTTTTATTTTTTTTATTTCTCATTTATTTTTTGTATATATACAGTCATGGCCAAAAGTTTTGAGAATTACATAAATATTGGAAATTGGAAAAGTTGCTGCTTAAGTTTTTATAATAGCAATTTGCATATACTCCAGAATGTTATGAAGAGTGATCAGATGAATTGCATAGTCCTTCTTTGCCATGAAAATTAACTTAATCCCAAAAAAACCTTTCCACTGCATTTCATTGCTGTCATTAAAGGACCTGCTGAGATCATTTCAGTAATCATCTTGTTAACTCAGGTGAGAATGTTGACGAGCACAAGGCTGGAGATCATTATGTCAGGCTGATTGGGTTAGAATGGCAGACTTGACATGTTAAAAGGAGGTGCTTGAAATCATTGTTCTTCCATTGTCAACCATGGTGACCTGCAAAGAAACGCGTGCAGCCATCATTGCGTTGCATAAAAATGGCTTCACAGGCAAGGATATTGTGGCTACTAAGATTGCACCTAAATCAACAATTTATAAGAGTTGAGTAAGAGGTTCAATTCTTGTAAAGAAGGCTTCAGGGCGTTCAAGAAAGTCCAGCAAGCGCCAGGATCGTCTCCTAAAGAGGATTCAGCTGCGGGATCGGAGTGCCACCAGTGCAAAGCTTGCTCAGGAATGGCAGCAGGCAGGTGTGAGCACATCTGCACGCACAGTGAGGCGAAGACTTTTGGAAGATGGCCTGGTGTCAAGAAGGGCAGCAAAGAAGCCACTTCTCTCCAAAAAAAACATCAGGGACAGATTGATCTTCTGCAGAAAGTATAGTGAATGGACTGCTGAGGACTGGGTCAAAGTCATATTCTCCGATGAAGCCCCTTTCCGATTGTTTGGGGCATCTGGAAAAAGGCTTGTCCGGAGAAGAAAAGGTGAGCGCTACCATCAGTCCTGTGTCATGCCAACAGTAAAGCATCCTGACACCATTCATGTGTGGGGCTGCTTCTCATCCAAGGGAGTGGGCTCACTCACAATTCTGCCCAAAAACACAGCCATGAATAAAGAATGGTACCAAAACACCCTCCAACAGCAACTTCTTCCAACAATCCAACAACAGTTTGGTGAAGAACAATGCATTTTCCAGCATGATGGAGCACCGTGCCATAAGGCAAAAGTGATAACTAAGTGGCTCGGGGACCAGAATGTTGAAATTTTGGGTCCATGGCCTGGAAACTCCCCAGATCTTAATCCCATTGAGAACTTGTGGTCAATCCTCAAGAGGCGGGTGGACAAACAAAAACCAACTAATTCTGACAAACTCCAAGAAGTGATTATGAAAGAATGGGTTGCTATCAGTCAGGATTTGGCCCAGAAGTTGATTGAGAGCATGCCCAGTCGAATTGCAGAGGTCCTGAAAAAGAAGGTCCAACACTGCAAATACTGACTCTTTGCATAAATGTCATGTAATTGTCGATAAAAGCCTTTGAAACGTATGAAGTGCTTGTAATTATATTTCAGTACATCACAAAAAAACTGAAACAAAGATCTAAAAGCAGTTTAGCAGCAAACTTTTTGAAAACTAATATTTATGTAATTTTCAAAACTTTTGGCCACGACTGTATATATATATATATATATATATAGCCTAAATTGAACACATAAAATAAAATAAAATAATAGTCATTTGGTGTTCTGATACAAACACTAAAACTAAAGAAATCCATCCCAAACTGTGAGCATAATGATCTTGATAGGCCGGGTGTAGGATGAGGTAGACTTAATTAACCAGGTTAATGCCACATGGTGAAGTGGGGCCGAGACAAGGAAAAAGGTTGAGATGAGCGGAGGTTGAGCTGACAGGACTGAGGCCTGGGTGGAAGATGTTAATATCACCGCAATAGTGTTTAATTAGGAGTGGACCGGCTTCACATTATCACCCTTCTCTCTCTCCTGTCGGGGCCCATGCTTCACCGACACCTCTGTCAGCACAGGTCATTACCACTCCTGCCTTTAATGAATTTTACCCCGTTCCAACTCTGCCTTACATCTAATTAGCTGACAATAATGTTTCGAACACACACTGGAGCTAAATATAAATATGCATGAATGTGCAGCATGAGCGGGGATGACACATTTCAGTGTCAAGAGGAGGTGTGTGTGTGTGTGTGTGTGTGCGTGTGTACGCGAGAGTTCTCACTAGTTCACATCAGAGACTTTGCAACAGAATATTTCAACTCCGAGACACACTAATTATCTCAAAGAGTCCTCGACTCTCGCTTTTGCGCAACAATGGAGCGTCTGAGTATAAAGAGAAAATATAGCCTCTTAATAAATAATGAGGGGAAAGAGGGTACATTTTTGTCAGAGAATATTTTTGTTTGAATAGAGAAACTAATAACACAATTTATAAAATAAAATAAAATAAAATAAAATAAAATAAAATAAAATAAAATAAAATAAAATAATTTGCTCGCAGCCAAACCAAAAGATTCAATACAAACGTGATTGCAAATAGTCCAAAATGCTTTCATTTAAACAAATGGTTGGCAATGAAAAGCAAATAAGATCTGACCTGCAATAGTATTGAGAAACATCAGGTACTCAAAGTTGGAGATCTCCCGTCTTTGCCAGCGCTGAGTCATATTAGAGGGCTTGAAGAGCTGACGGGGGGTGGCCAAAGAAATCCGCCTGCAAAAAAAAAGCACAAAACTGCACCAATAAGTAAGGCTCAGGTCCAACTCGACATTTGCTTTCATTTACTTTGATTATTGTGGACTTGTTCTGCAGATGGATTATAACTCAAAATATGATATTGTAACATTTAGCTTCCAAAAAAAGACAAAAGAGTACACCAGCTCACACACGCAAGGCTGTCACGCTCTTTACTGTGGTGTGTAATGAATGCATCAGTTCCAGCAAAAGAGATTCTTTGCAGATGACCATACTTCATCTTTGCTCTTGAAGTATACACAGCACACATGCTAAAAATATGAGAAAAACTAAATTCTGGTGCAGCCCCTGAATCAGACCTATCTCAGGGATTCTCATCCACGTGCAGGATTTCTATGTTTAACTGTCTTTTTTTTTCTTTCATGTTTTTTATCTTCTTATGTGTTTTTTTTAAATAATTATGCACACCTAACTTGCACTTATTCTGACTAAGAACAAAAGAATCAAGAAAAGTACTTCTTATTAGTTATGATACCAGAAATGTATTCCTGAATTTAATGAAGCACCATCTAACAGATTTTCAATATTATATGCAATCACACTTATCCAGACTAGTGCGGCATACTAAAATGTACGATAAGCCATCATGTCTGCATCATATCTGCTAAATGAACATTTTATTGATGCAATGGACAAACAGTAAATTTTCAAGAGCATCATATATTTTTGCAGACGTGAGTCGAAGTGGATTACATTTATTTATTTGATTTATAATTATAATATTCTGCATATATATATATATATATATATATATATATATAATTGGGTGTTAAAAATTAACAAATAAAATAACTACTTTGATGCTAAAATATGCTAATTTATAATCTCATTTTATGCTTGGTGAGTGTTAAATTTAGGCTCTGTTTTTACAAACAGACAGATGATAGATAGATAGATAGATAGATAGATAGATAGATAGATAGATAGATAGATAGATAGATAGATAGATAGATAGGTAGGTAGGTAGGTAGGTAGGTAGGTAGGTAGGTAGGTAGGTAGGTAGGTAGGTAGGTAGATAGATAGATAGATAGATAGATAGATAGATAGATAGATAGATAGATAGATAGATAGATAGATAGATAGATAGATAGATAGATAGATAGATAGATAGATAGATAGATAGATAGATTAATCAGTACTTAGATATTTATTAGTTAGATAGATATTTTAGTTAGTACTGTACAATGTCTACATGTTACTGCACTTATGATGACTCCCATGGACTTCAGTTGAAACCCCTGAAATAATATGGGATCATTTGGTAGGTTCAGTCAGGAACAAATATGCAAAAACGCCCATGGTGTAAGTAACTACCTCTACCTCAAAGTATTCCAAACAGTTAAATAGCAAAGGGGTACATTCAGGATCAATCTTTTCTGACATTTGATGTGGTCATCATGCTAAACTTTTAAACATAAGGATGAAGTAAACATTGTTTTGAGCAATATTTTGAATGGCAACCACATGCAGGTGTTCCAGGGAACTAGAAACAGACTTGCCTGGCCTGTGGAAGGCCGTAACTTGTGCCGACGCCAACGCAAGGAAGACTATAGACCACCTTCTTCACTGTGGGCTGATCGGGGAAGTTAAACATGACGGACGCTGAGGGAGGGAATGACTTTACATGTTAAACCTACAGTACAGTACATCCAAATATGAGTAAACATTTCCACAAACAGCACAAAGACTACAGAACAGGTAATCATACGAAGCTTAGCAATCGTTCAGTCTCACACTATTCTCAATCTTAATAAAACAACAATTATATAGAGAAAAGAGCTGATGACTCTAAAATAAGCATATAATTTTGTTAGTCTACCAAGGCCAATGGGGAGACACTATATTGCACTATAAAGAACTATAAATCTCTGCCAGCATTGAATCCAGGAAAAATGGCTTAAAAGCTTTTTGGTTGAATTTTGATTGATTTCATATCAAATTTTACACTGAGATTCAGACCCTTCTTTGACCTAAATATAAATGGGGAGGGAGGGAGTTATCCATAAAAGATTAGTTATGATTCGTTAATGCGTTAAATATCACGAACTAATAATGAACAATAACTTGAAATAATATTTTCAATCTGTTAAAGAATTAATAAAGAAGTAATTTTTTGTATGTTGTTGAAAGAAGACTTTGGTCACTCAAATTGGCATTTATCCAATTAAAATACAGTAAATAATGTGAATTATTATTACAGTTTAGAGTAACTTTTTGTTATTATTTAATATATTTTAAAGTGTAATTAATATCCATTGGTGCAGAGCTGAATTTTCATCAGCCATTACTCCAGTCTTCAGTGTCACATGATCCTTCAAAAATCATAATGTTGAAAACCGTTATTCTGCTTAATATTTGTGTGAAAACTATAGGTTTAATAGAAACAGCATTAACCAACTTAATCTTATGGTGACATGTTAACAGTAAAACCTGGTCATCCATTTTTGAAGCAGGTTTTAAGAAACTTAATATGTATGCACTAATATGTAGCATTTAGGTATTAAAGATGCTGTATGTAGGATTGACACCAAGTGGTTGAACTAGGTATTGCAGTCCAAATTCAAAATATTGGAGAGGGTTTTCTTCACCTGGCTACTCCTCCTCAGACTTGTCACAGAAACATGTTGCCGGATTGACGACACAAAAAGGAACGAGCACACTTGATGATTAATGAAATGAAATAAGCAGTGTTTTCCACCAAAGGGCAACCCGGGGTGCTGAAATACAATCGGGGAAACTGGCAGAGGGCGGGTTTCATAAACCAAATAAAAGATTGACATTCGGGCCTGGAATGCACACTTTCAAAGTAGAACAACTGACTGTAGCATTGTTTTTCAGTTAAACAAGTATGTTAACGTAGCATGTTTCTTAAAACATATTAAGGTATTTTTATGCCTTATTACAGTCAAAATACATACAGCACCTTTAATATTTAACTTTAAGGTACTAATATGCATATTTTTGGGTTAAATAACATACAAAGTGTACCCTTTTGAAAATGTACTGCCCAATGCCAGCTTTTGTACCTTTTTTCTCAGAGTGCAGGACTCAGATCTTAAATTCTTTGTTATTAACTAACTATAAACTTTTAGTGGCCACTGTTTTTGTATTCATAATGTGGTAAACACATAGGGCAGTTTTACTTCTGTTGGCCATGAAGATCTCCAGCGCTGTGTTCTGTAGCAGGAAGCGTCTGGTAAACACTGCTCGGATCTCGCTGAACATCCATTTACCGTGAAGCCCATCGGAGTAGACCAGCACCTACGCACAGGCGAAGGAAAGAGATACGTTAACCAAAGTGCAATCCAACAGATTTTCCAGACTGTTTTTCAATACGCTGTCACACGTGTTATGATCGTTGCTCAGGAAACACATTCCGTAGTTGCAGTTTGATTGTCACTCCAATCATCGTGCCATGAAGCCACTTTGACGGAGCACTGCAAAATATTCCATTCCCGTCAAAAATGTTGGCTTGTATCCATGGAGCGACGGCAGGCCAGGCTTTGATTATCTCAAAATGGAGGCATCTCTAAAAAGGTGCTGCTTTCTGTTCATGATGCAAAGGCGCAACTTTCCACCTTTCCTCCATTTTTTGACACATATTTTCTCCTGTGGTGCTGTTAGAACACAAGTCTCTACGGGGGTAAGGCGGGCGTAAATAATCAATACTAACACGGGGCCTGGGCAAGAGGGGGTGATCATTAGTGAGTTTCTCCTCTGAGTCCCCCAGGGACCTCATATGCAGGATCAAGAGCTTCATCCTGACAAGTGAGAATGAGGCGAACTCCATTCCCCACCTACCACTTTAAGGAACCAAGAGGTACACATGCACACACACACAAACATACAGACACACTCACACACTTCAAACCCCAAAAAGAGAATGTCTTGTGGCATATAGATAAGAGCCCATTCTGGGTGGGTGCAGAGGTAAGGAAAGGTTTGGGACATTTTGTACAGTAACTGTGAATGGGATTCGGGTAAAGTTTAGCACCTAAAGCTTCAACCAACCAGACAGGCCTTGCTTAATTTCTCTCTAGAATAATGTGCAATGCTGACACTGAAGAGCATCCTGTCACTTGCGAGTCTCTGGTGCTTAATTAAAAATGGATTCGATCAAAATGCTCACCATCCACCACCATAGGTAACCTCACTCCACACAAACCACCAATAACCAATGTTAGATATACAGGTAGGTTTGCCCCCCAAAGACAGCTGTTGTGCTGTAGATATAGGTTGATTTGGTATTAGAGTTCCAGTGATGAAGAACAATAGCAGAACAGCAGCAGAGAAATAGTGAAGGGATATTATTATTCATAAAATAATGACAAACAAATACAAAAACAACAATAATAATAAAAACATTTTTATTGATGATAAAAATCTGTATTAATAAATATATTATTAATAATAATAATAATAATAAATACAATAATATAATAAACAATAATAATATATTAACAAAAAATAAACTACACTTAAGATAATAATAATTAATATTAATATTATTGATGATGATAATGATGATGATAATAATAATAATGACAAGCAAAATAAACCATACACAATAATAAAAAAACATATTAATGATTATGATAAAACGGTATCATATTTGTAATACTACTACTACTAATAATAATGTACTAATAATTTACAATGACAAGCAAAATAACCATACAAATATTAATAAAACTAATTATGGATAATACTAAATTATAAAATTATAAAACATAATAATAATGCAAAAAAAAAAAAATAATTACAACAATAATAATAATAAATACTATATGCTAAAAACAATTATGTATTATTACAACTAAAATAATGCAATGTTGTTGTGCTTTATTATTATTAGGGTTATTAATCAATAATAATAATAATAATAAATTGAACTATTAAGAAGTAGTAGTTGTTTTATATCTGAACAAAATGTGACAGGTGCTTGCAATGAAAGGTACTTGCCCTCAAAAAAAGAAAAGAAAACAGAAACAAAACAAATTAATCCTGCTTTTGTTTCAGCTGACGTATATTCAAATTTATATGCATCTACACATGCCCTGTCTCTTCCTGTGACAAAGCGCCGGCCAAAGGGTTAGCTGGCAACAGAAGATTCTGCTGGAGAAAAACCGTCTCAAAATAGGTCACATCAGAAAAAAATTTGTCATAACAACAGAGCTGGCACATCAAACATCAACAAGCCAGTGCCCCTGTAGACATAGAGGTCTTTTGACAAAGTGCAGTCGTTATTCTCTCCCGTCTTTTTGTTCTCATTGTGACGAAAGAGAGAGAGAGAGAAGGACAGAGGCCCAGCTGTAAAAAATGGGGCTTAATGAACCTGTCTGGCTGGGCTGTCCGCTGCCTGTCAGAGGTGTCACAATGGTGACGAGTGTCAGGGCGAGCGGCCCCGGGTCCCAGACAGGCCTGCCAGCTGGAGGCATCTGCCCCAATCTAATCACACTAGCAGCATTCGAGCAGGAACAGGCTCCAGGCATTTACCTCACTGCTCATGCCCTGTCAGCGCACACACAGGCCGTACAGTTACCTAGCCCACGTTTGGATGCTTATGTCTGTTGTTTATGCAGCTGTTAGAGTTGTAAAAGGTTCCTAACAGATGCATATTAACATGTCTGATGCATATTGCAATTTTAGAATAATGCAATTGTTTTGTTGTCAGTGCAGGCTTGAAAATTGGATTCTGTATGTAAACACTAGACTCCTGTTGATAATTGGCCCCACAATTCTTCTTGTTTAGTTGCCATTAACAGCTATTATTGAGCATGACATCCAAGCCAAATCTTTTTCACCATCCTTATTCTTCAAAGGACGCCGCAAACTGCCCGCCGAATGGAACATTATGACGGGGTGAATACATCAAAAAGATCCATCATTTTTAAACCGGACACAATTTTTCACCCAGCCCCTCGAGGGATGAGTGCAATCCCTCTCCATGTCAAATGTGTGCTGAGTCTGGCCGGGGATAGAACAGCCAGCATGACTGATATGTTTATAAAGCTGGTCGTCTGTCGCACTGACAACCTGCCATCACAGCACCTCTGCTGGGCTCTCTGCAGATTTGTCTAATAGGCTTCCACTGCTGGGATTGAATGTGTGTGTGTGTGTGTGTGTGTGTGTGTGTGTGTGTGTGTGTGTGTGTGTGTGTGTGTGGAATGAGAGAGGATGAAATGTGTCCAGAAATTGAGAGCACTTGTCTTATCTCAAGAATGGTGACTGCTCCCTATGGTGAGTGAGCGAGCGAAAATGTATATATGAGCTAAATAGGTTCACAATCCACAGCCTAAAAGTCATCTTACCTGCACATAGAAACATTTAAAGGAACAGTGCAAACTAAATGACAATTAGCCTTTCGCCGAGCCCCGCCCCCCTTAGTTACTGTTGCTACTTCCGACAAACAAATGGTCAAACACGACCAGCGCGACAGATTGCCATGACGGGAAGAGGTATACCCGTGCGTGTCAGTGACCTTTTTTGGAGTAATACCTCCACGATATCCTCCAGATCGAGGCAAAAGGGGTTACAGTATGCCGTGGAGGGAAAAAAAGCGAAATCTGAGAAACACCATGACCTGTACCTCAAACGCAACCAGCACAGCCTTGTGTACCAGTCATGCTCTTGCACTGCCGGGAAAGTTCTCTTTCATATGTTATGGTCTATTATTGTCTATTGCGAGTAGCTATTTTTATTATTATCTTGGTGAGTAAAGGTTTTAAAAATGATAACTAAATACTAATTGAGTCTTAAATGCATAATGTAGACATATAGGCTATATAGGCTAATGTTGGCATTATTCTTTTATTAAATTTCAGCTGCTATGGCGAAGCAAATAAGGCAGAGTCTTTATCTTAATTAATTTCGTTATTGCCAAATACCCATCTTAATTTATAATTTATCTTAATAAAATTTTTTAAGAAAGACTCGTTTTTATTGGTGCGTTGGCCTATTTATAGGCTAAATGAGTCTATTCATTCGATTCACATGACGTCACTATAGCTTTGCGCCGGCATCTTTGCGACCGACGGTCTGAATATGCCTGCAATATGTTGTGAGGTTGGCTGCAACAACAGCCGAAAGAGGAACCCCGAATTGTTATTCTATTATATACCTAAAGAAAAGGATAGAAGAAAGAAGTGGTTAGCTGCCATTCGAAGAGATCACTGGACACCCACGTTTGGTCACGTTTGGTCACCCTAGATTAATGACAGCTAGCCGTGTGCCGGCCCGTGGCTACCAGCTGTTAGCCACTTAGCTAGCTAACAACTCGCTACCTAGTCAGAGCAAACTACCACCAAAATCATACATTTGAAATTGTTTTTATAATACCTACATTTCCCATGATTAAATATAAATCCTTGGTGGCCAGGTACCGCACTTTCACGTTTTTCACCCATCCAGCCACAGCATATTGAAACGCATCTGTACTCTTGAAAGCCTTCAAGCGATCCCCACTGTATGGGGAGGGGTTATGTACAAGATATATATATATATATCATGGAAGGCCAATTTGGGCAAGTCTGGGGCAGATAATAATGGACAAAAGAAAACTGGGGGTAACAAATAAGGATCGGAGCCTAAAATAGAAATTTTCTCCAGGTATCTCTGTCTCTCTCTCTCATTCAAATGGGCAGTTTGGGCGGCCATACCGGGCGAGTCGGTCGCAAATGTGGCGGCGTTCTATTTGTAGTGACGTAGGTGGCATCTTTGAATACCTAGGGCTATTTAGAGTTCTGAGATGTTACGATGTCACAGAGGACTTATTTTATTTCTTCGTTCAAACTTCCAAGTGGCCTATTACGTTAGTCATGTATAAATTATGTTAAAACATGTATAAATGACAAAAGGCAAAAGAGCTGTGTGCGTGCGTACATTTGAATAATGTCGGGCTGTAAACGGGTTCGAGCTTTTAAAAAGCTGTCAATCAAAATGTACTTGTCTGGCTCGGGGCGAAATCTGCCGGGCTCGGGTCCTGTCGGGCCTAACTTTTAAGGCCGGATTACAGCTCTATTCTAGTGTCCGATTTACAAACGCCGTGGGCGCACCGCTTCACCATCTTGCTTGGAGTCAAAGTTTGTCAGAACTGCCTCACATAGTAACGGTTGGTATGATGTGTGATTGGACAATGGCCGTTTTGGGGGAGGGGTCGGCGAAAGGCTAATTCTGTCAATAGCCTCTTTCACACATACAGTCTTTACTGGTAAAGATTGCTGTTCAAGAGTTCATGTGTAGGCTCTTTTCAAAAATACTGGTAAATTTGTTCTGTAACATTATCAATAATTTACCTGTAATGTGTTCCGGGCGAACACAGAACGAGATTACCCGCATGAGCATGTACGAATTCAGAATGCATTGATGAAAGACGTCTACTCTGGGCCAATCATAACATTCTGACGCAGATGACACATTTGCTCTCCACTGTTTATGGAAGAAATGTCTAAAGTCATCTATACAATGTCTCTTGGTCAAAAGCAGCTGAATAAATGCGAATGTCTGAGAGAAAAATGAAAACATCAATAAAAACACTGACAATGTCCACCCCTTCATGTTTACAAACACATCACCGCGAGACTCAGCTACTACGAGGTCATTGCGAGGTCGAGGTTAATGATGTTACAGAATTGATCAATTGTAAGACATGTAAGAACCAAAAAATTTTGGCACAAAAATTCATTTCATGTGTGAACTGATGACAATTTTTATTTGTGGGTGGGTTTTTCCTTTAAAGAGATTAAATGGAAATTAAACAGACATTTGAAACAATCACTGCAACTCAACAGCAATAATGGACACACATACAAAAAGACTGAGTGACTTTTGTGGCTTGTAAAATGCCTTTACTGCATACAGGGTACAGGGTGTCTGCTGTAAGGGGCTGCTGAGTTTGAAAGACATACAGACATGCTGTGGCACTGTAGTCGTAGAGAGGAAAGACCAGCACAGTATGTGACAGTCTTTACCAAAGGCTCTGTTTTTGAACAGGTGGGGGTCTGGACTGTTTACTGCCGGCTGTTGCTGGCTACTGGCTTCATGAGAAATAGCATAGAATGACAAGGTGTGACTACTCCAGTCTGCCCACCATGTGTATAAATGTGTGTGTGTGTGTGTGTGTGTGTGTGTGTGTGTGTGTGTGTGTGTCCTCTCACCTAGCCTTGTCGCAGCCAAATTCATGCTTACATACTTCTTCCTCAAAGCCGCTGCTGCCCTTTCGACCTTAATTTACATAACAAGTAAACTAATTTTAGCAGTTTTGGACAACATGTCCTCCAAAAAGTGACTGAATTGTTTGTAATCAAATTTACCAAAACTGTGTAATTTTGTTCATTTGAATAGCGTATACGGGAAATATTAAGCAGCACAACTGTTCTTAGCATTGATTATAATAAGACAAGATATATTTTTGAGCATTATATCAGCATATTAGAATGATTTCTGAAAGATAATGTGACACTGAAAAATGGAGTAATAGCTGCTGAAAATTTATCTTTGCCATAATATATTAAAATAGCAAGCAGATATTTTAAATTGCAATAATATTAAACAACATTACAGTTTTTCTGTACTATTTGATCAAATATTGCCTCTGTATAATTTGGCATTCCACTTCAAAAATACACTGCTGAATATACTTTGAAGTCAGGCAACTGGAACGTAGCTGAGCATAATTTTATATAATTGAAAGCACAACGGATGATTAAAAAATTATAAAAGGGGGGGAGGGGATATAGACTGAGCTCTTTCAAAACTAAAGCATGATTAGTGAAATTCATCGATCCATATCTTTACCAGAAGTTTCTGTAGATCCTTTTAAAAGATGAAAACCACTCATCTGAAAGGAAAACACACACATCAAAAGTATTTCCCATCTGACCTCTCCTATTTGTGACATGTGCTTTAGGAGAGAAAATAAGCAACATTTAAAATTCCTTTAGATTATCAGAAGCCTCTCACTGGACGCTCCTCACGGAATCCATTTTTCAGCCCTAGTAAAGGGGAATGGCTCCCAGAGCAGGTATCTCCGGAAAGAGGATGTGGTTTTTGCATAATCACTGTCAACATAAATTTAGGGTGTGTGAGAGCGTGTGTCGGGGTTACACGGTTTCAGTCGCGGAGCGAAACTGCGGTGATAAACGGATGAATATGAGCTCTGCTCGCTGCTCAGATCACTGCCTTATATGTCCAACCCAGTTTGTCAATAATGGTTTTGCTGCAAGGACCTACTTTCAGGCGCACTCTTGAGGTTGTGCGTGCCATGAAAACAGATATGTTGGTAATGGTGTATTCTTCTTGCAGTCGATTGAGCCATTTTGTTTTTCATTAAATAATAGTTTGTAGGGAAATGATAAGCTCATCAAAAATCTAAATGGCTACAAAGAGAAGCAATGAGCAGAAAGAGGCATATAAATGTCCCCTTAGGCACACATGTACACTAATCTAGATAAACAGCTTGAGAGGGCTTGTGTTAAGAGCTTTTTAAAAAGACGAAGTGTAATTTTCTATGGGGTCCATTTGCTGAGCCCACACTAATGGCCTTTCTTAGGAGACTCATCAAGCTTATAAGACGACTGGAATCACACTGGCCTGATGAATAGCCTCTCTTCAGCCTGACACAGAGAAGTCACAAACAAAGCACTGCGCTTTTCACATGGAAAGAGATAAAATACAAGACCAAAAATATGTGGAGATCCCTACCAATGAACAGGTTTGGCTATTTCGGTCATTCTGGATGCTTAAAATTTCCTCAGACTATATTTATCTGTAGAACTGCACAGACCTTTTCTTTTTTAGCCTCAAAATGCGCTTTGCACAAAGTGAGGTCAATACAGAGATGATTTAGTCAATCTGCTGTGAAAAAACTTGCCTGATCTGCACAAGACCTGAACCCCACTGAACACCTTTTAGATGGATTTTCAGCAGCTGACCTCACTAATGCTTGTTAAAGGGAGCAAATCCCTGCAGCCATGTTCCAACATCTAGTGGAAAACCATTCCAGAGCTGTTATTGCTGGAGGACAAAGTCTCTATTAAGGCCAATGGTTTTGAAATCAAACGTTCAACAAGCACAAATTGATGTAGCAATGGATGCAATGGAACTATTACACAAAATTCATCTGGAAACAAGAGTATGAGGGGTCGAACTCGGCTGTTGTGAAACTCACACCTTCATCTATTATTCTTCCCTCCAAGAATCTCACTCACTCCTTTAGATTTCTCCATGTCCTTTACAGCAAAGTGCAAAGTAACCACAATGATTGTCTCCCTAGTGCCAACAGACGCACTTTGAAGATTATCAGCAAAATAAAATAAAATATTAATACACACAAAAAAATATGTTGGTACAATATGACCTTAGTAAAAAATATAAGCTGTTTGCACTAGAATGCGTATGGTAGTCTCTGCATTGAGTGGGAGGGGGGTTGCTTTCATCCTCAGGGGCAAGTAAGATGGAAACAGTGGAGGGTAATCTGGCTGTTGAGCATGGTAGATAATTTGCACTTGATCCCCTTGTAATTATATAGTTTAAATCTTTTTACCCTCTCTAATCCAGCACCGCATGGAGACGCTTTCCGGGCGGCTTTGACGGGGCTGTTGGACAACCCTCGTCAACTTATGTCATACGCTTCCTAGAGGATTTCAGGAGTGGGAGGAGAAGACTGGTGTTGATATAATTATTTTGACTGTGTTTAGTTCATGTGCACACGCACTTTGCATATCGCTCCCCACCATGAGGAAGAGATGGAGGTCGAGGAAGTCTTGAAAGGAAAAAGACAGAGGGGGAACTAAATTCATTTGATGTTAAAACCAACTTTTGCAGTCAAATCTCACAATTAATTGCAATTTCGTAATAATTTAAACACAACTTACAGAATCTTTTCAAAGTAATTAAAGATCGGACTGGTTTTGAGACATGCAATGTTAAAAATCTTGCCATGCATGTTGTTTTTAGACTGACTAGGTAGATAGTTTTATTGCAGTCAGACAAAAATGATCTCCCCTGATGACCCGTGGTTGATTGCTAAGCTGAAGCATGTGGGTGTTATGTACATGTATGGGCTCTCGGTGGTTTCCCTGCTGGCCAACGGGACAGCGGCCCATCTTGCAAGCCTGCCAAAACTGACAGCCTGTGACAATCTGCTTGGCATGGGACTATTTGACTAATTACACTGGATTACAGCATATTAATGCAAGCTATTTTCTCCAGGGTTAGCGACCTAGACATGCTAGCTCCAACACACGCTAAACTTACAGGAAGAGAGATTTTTTGTCTTTTGCAGAAAATGAAAATAGAAGTGGCTTCTCTTCTTTGTCTTGGTTCATCAGTGAATGTGTATCTCAACTGGAGGCCTAAATCATGCTGTCTCTTCTGAACCCCCATAAAGCCATTCCCATAAAATGCAGAGGAGAATACAGAGGTTAACATTTCTATCTGTTTCACTTTCTCTATCCCTGATGTATAAAGGGAAATGCTTGTAATATGAGTATACAAAACACTGCAATAAAGTGATTTATTATTAAAAGTAAATGTTCCCCAAAGCTGGATCATAGGCATTTCCTCATTGATTGAACTTTTGTGCTGAAATAAGATCTTGATTAATGGTGGAGAGTCACATGGGAGAGGTTTAGTCTGTAGAATAAAATCTTTATTTTCCGGTCATTTCCGCTTGAGAAATTCTGGGACTGTTCCAAACCTAATCACTTGCTAGCATGTGTGTAAGACATATCTCTTAATCAGTATTACTTGAATGTGAAGTGTGTATTTTTAGCAAATTTTGCTGAGGTAAAGTGGTTGGGATTTTTCAGTCAGACTTTACAATAAACTGTATTTAAGAATGATTCATTGAATAATTCATTCAGTTGATTCATTCAAAACAGATTTGTTTAGGAATGATATAAGTAACTGCCTTGTAAGTAAGTCACTGAATCATTCACTTAACAAATTTGTTCAAAACACTGATTCATTTATGGAAGAATCACTGAATCATTCAATCAACCAATTAATGCAAAAACAATGATTCATTCAGCAAAAACAGTGCCACACTGTGTTGCTTGAAGATGGAGCTATTTTCTTTGGCGAAGCAAAAACTGACATTACCTTAATATGCAGAGTCAGGCAAAAAAAGCCATTTATAGGCGCTATGTAAACTTTGCTTTGTTTGTTTAAGGCTACCTCTACATTAATCCAGATACATTTGAAAATGGCGTTTTCATTTTAAAATGATCTCTGTCCACACTAGCATTTTCAAAGCATTTTCCAAAAGTGTCTCATCCACACTGAAACATCAGAAAACATTAAATTCGCTTTCTGTGCATGCATAAAGCCTCAAAAAAGCACACTGCAGATGATACACACGAAACAGACATGAGACGTTTTTATGCAGTTTTTCTGACAGGATTATTTTTTATTTACGAAATTAACTCGCCATTCGCTGACGTGTTCAGGTCGTACACACTTATGATTGAATGTCTGATCTAAAACGCAACCGCCCTCATGTTTTGCCACAAATAGCTATGGCAAGTAAATTTGCTTTCATCTTTGCAGGACTGTGATATGAAGAGTGTACAAAGTAACACATCTTTAGCAATAGTGTGAAAGTGCATAGCACATAACGTACACAATACCAGTATAAACAAAGATATATCTATTGGTATAATATTCGTCACATGCCTAAACTTCCATTATCGTTTTCAAAAGCCTCTGTTTTCAATGTTCACACTACAATGCGAAAACGGCTGTTTCAAATTGATCCACTTTGGAGAGTGTTTACAAAAAGCTATGTTTTCTGTGACTAAAAATGCCGTGTCAGTGTGGACGGAAGGCTAAAATGGAGAGAAAAAGATGCATTTTCAAACGAAAACGTATTAGTGTGGACATGACGTAAGAATCCAGAGAAACAATGATGTAGCTACACTGTCTCAACTAATGGCCTGAGTTTGAGGGTGGGACTATTGGCCATGACCAATAGCAAAAGGGAGAAAGCATTCAGGGAAACCAGCTTGAGAAGAATCATTACTCCACAAGTAATTTTATAATTTCAAAACTAAAATGTACCAAAACTACACAAAATTCGTACTAGGAAAGTCTCAAAGTAATGTGTTCTCATGGGGCCTGCTATCTATTCATATGCAATTCGCCAAAGTAAGCACACACTGTGTCTGAGCCTCTGCTATCAACAAAAAAGGAAACCGAGACTTTAACAAAGGCAAAAAGGGAGAAATGAGGCATACAATAAGTGTGTTTAGAACACAACAACTCTCCCAATTGTGCTAAATCAATCCCAGACTTGCAACAAAGAGAGACTGAAGCTTTGCTATTTGTATCCTCTCCTCTGGCTCAAGTGCAGTGTAATAATAGTCTTAAAGTGGGCATTGTAGGAAGAGAATACTTTAGTGGCTTACACAGGCCATCTTATGAAACATTTAGGCAGCGGTTTCCAAGGGTCCAAGGAGGATGGAAGAAAAGGTAACGTGGCAGAATAGACTTCTAGCGTTCCACCGGCCTTATTGTAAAGAAGTCACATCAAATTAACTCTGAGGGCCATTTGCAAGGCCTTTTTTCTCTGCCGAGCTTTTCAGAACAGATTAAGAAATGAAAACTTCAGAATTACTAAAGCACCTATTAAGCATTATGCTCCGTCCTTTCTTCAGCTCTCTCTTTGAACGTGATTGAATGCATTGGGTCGTTCAATAGACTCTGAGAGGAGAAAGACTGGAGTTATTGGGGAGGAAACATGTTGGCAGAAATATTTAAAAGATAAAAAAATACTGCCACAGTACTCATGATAGCAAACGGACCAAATGCGTTTACAAAAAGCCTCTGTAGAGCTTAAAATTTACATGAAAGTACTGGTTTGTGAGTTTATTTATTACCAGCTTGACAGTTCTTTATTTCCATCATCATTGGAGCTCAAAATATAAGACGTCACCAACAAAGTAAATTTAAATTTTAAATGCTTAAATTAATGGCAAAATGTGTGTTTCTTGTACACAACCCAACTCTGCAGGGGACATAGTGCTGGAGCAGTTCAAAGCAGAAAGGACAGAGCATGAATGGCAATTGTACTTAACAGGATTGGAGAGGGCCCTGACACTGGCTCTTGAGATTCAGGTCGTGTGGCGTGTTAAATGGCTGTCACCCACTCAAAGATCCACAGCTTGGAAAGAGGACAAACAAAAGCCCCTGCTATCTGCGAGACCCTGAGCTCACATGCAATGTCAAGAACAGGGTCCCTGCAACTTCAGGCAACCTGAAATATGTTGTTCATTAAGTCCTAAGGTCTTGGGTATCTAAACTTCAGGACTTATGGAATGCAGACATGGGTTCCAACTAAATGTTATATAAATATGAAGCAAGGACATCTGCTATAGAAAAGGATAATTGAGAGATTTGTTCTTTTGCCCCAGACTACGGGCTATAATGAGACCTCAAGGGGAATCTGCCTATTAAAACAGCAGGTATCTAACAGCTGTCCAGAAATACTGCTTTGACTATTGTCCTTTCACACATACACACACACACACACACAAAAACATAGCTATAGTGCTGCCTGGCTTTTGCACTAAACTTATAGCACTTAAAAGCCCTTCAATACTAAGAGAATGAGAATTTGGGAGACAGTTTTTTTTTTTTTACATTTGAAGTTAATCAATTACTATTGAGTAATCTTACCTTTAACCATGAAGAAAGCATTCTGCATTTTTATAATTTATTGCATAATTTATTTTATTATTAATAAAAAATATAGTTTTGCATTCATTCACTGCTAGCACCATGCTTGACTGTTTGAGCTACAAGAAAGTGAATTAAATTAAATGATTGTAATACTCGTAAAATCAATATTAGCTTTTTATGACATATTTTACACAAATATCTGAATGTGAAAGCGACTGGAATTGGACCGGGCAAAAGCCTCAGCCCTCCATTTGAAGGATGGGGATATTTGAATTTCACAGGATCCAAGTGACGAATCGAAACAAAGCGCCAAACTGGCAATTGTTTGGCCTTTCACAAGTCTAGTCTTAAGATAGCAACATGTGGTTCACCATCCAAACCAGAACTTGCAGTTTGGTTCACATACTTGAAAATAATAATTTAAAAGGATGTGATATATCTGAAATAATAACCCTTCAATTTTACTGGATCCATTATGTATGACTAAAGGAATGAACCAGCGCACTTTGGTCACGTCTTGTGCGATCGAAGAGTATCCCCTCATCTATTCAAATGCCAAAATAAACCCTCCCCTAGCACCAACATCAATCACGTTAATTACGCCAAACACCATAATAACAATAATTACAATAATATCTCATTAAGAAGGAGAGAGTGAATGACGGGGGAGAATTAATAGCAGGCAGGTGTATAACACGCTGCAATTATGGAGCCTGAAATTAGTTCATCGCCCAAAGGCAAACTGTGAAGAAAGAGAAAAACTCAGAGAAAGTGAGATGTAGGGAGGGGAGGTAGAGAGAAAGTGGGAGTGAAGTTTCTCTAGCCCCCCAAAAAATTTAATAAAAAGAGAATTGCAAATAAGCAAATAAAAATGTCTTAAATGTGTAAATTAGGGGGAATAAAAAAATGAAAACGAGGTTGGGGGAGGAAAAGCAGCTTTTCCTGGCAGAGTTGTGGGCGCAGATGAAAGGGGCGCAGCCCACCATGATCAAGGGATCCACGGAGCTCTGCGGCAGCCATCAAGCCTGCACCTCACCGGTGACAGGCAGCTTCTCCTTCTCCTGTCAATCATTCATTACATCAAGCCGGAGTTGTACAGGAAGCACCTCCTTGCCTTGACCTATCATATTACAGCTTCTGTAAATGGCTAATCCGCGTTTGTCAGATGGTGTCAACACCTCTGCCTGTTTTTGAGCACGCTCTGCCCCACCAACAGCAAAATTGACACAATAATAAAATAATTTGAATTTCAGTACAGTGTAATGCAGAAGTCAGAGCATATACTGTATACTGCCCATGTTTATGTGTGTGTGTGTGTGTGTGTGTGTGTGTGTGTGTGTATATATATAAAATATAAGAATAAAAATATAAGGATTAATTAAACTGAATAAAAGTGAAAGTAAAGACAATTGTAATGCTAAAGTAAATTTCTATTTCTATTTCTTTTGAACTTTCTATTCATCAAAGAATCCCCCAAAATATCTTGGTTTCTGCAAAAACAAGTCAGCAACAATTATGATTCAGATTCCTAAATGATTATGCGACACTGAAGACTGGAGTACTGGCTGCTAAAAAATTCAACTTTGCCATCAAAGGAATAAATTACATTTTAAAATATATTCAAATTCAAATCAATTATTTTCAATTTGAATATTATATCACAATATCACAGTTTTTTATAATAATAAAGCCTCTCGACTGTCTTACTGCTATAATGCAACAGCAATATGATAGACATCAATACACAAACAAATACACAAAAATTACCTTTTTTATTATTATTGATGATATTAATTATTATTATTATTGTGATTACATGTTACTGTTAATTAAACATTTGAGTCTTTTATTGATCAGTAAGATTTTTCCTTGATTTCTCCATTTTTTCTTTGTATATATATATATATTTTTATGCAAACTATAAGAAGCCAAGGCTGTTGAATGTTTTATTGTAGGGAGAGCACGTGGTCATCAGGATGGCTCTTTTAGCCCGAGGGCTGTTCCAGCGTGCAGAGAGAGCCCTCAAGGCAGGAAGCAGCATGTCAGCTCTTCCCCTGCCCTCTCCAGGAGTTTCAGCAGGAGCTACACCTACTGAATTTTGATAATGGAAGCCCGCTGACTCAACCTCTACATTAATGAGGCTGGTCAAGAGCTGCCACAAGCTGGAATCCTATAGAAAACACCAGAAAAGAAGGCCAGTGCACATATTTATCTTTTAAGTCTGTGATCTTTATGTGACATGGTGATTCAGGTGGCATAGAACTATATAGCAATAGCAAAATGCTAACATGTTTCCAAACTTCCTTGAGTTTATCAATAAATATATAATTCTAAACAAGTAATAAAGTTGTCATCTGAGAATTAAACAACAAATTTGCCTCTTTCAATCGGTTGTAGGCTATCAAAAAATATATACAAAAAGAGGCTAAATGATTAACTGGTTAGTCAGTTCGCCACTGCCTGTTTTTAAAAGCACCACTGACCATAAAATGAGCTTCCTAATTCATTTGGCCCTGAAATCAGACTTTCACATAAAGCAGACGTAAGGATATCAATCATTTTAACCTTCAATGAGGCTATGTGTCAGCGTCACAAAACAGCTCATGTGGTGTTCATGAGCGTGTAATATAAAACACTGGTCACTAGCTCCATATGTTGCAGCATTATGGAAAACAGACTTTTGCTTCTGTTACCAGCCAGATTTGTAGAGCTATAGTCCAATTATTTTGCCAATTTTACATATCTAATAATTTAAATTTTGAAGTATATATATATATATATATATATTACATTTTAGATTTTATGCCAAAATTGCAACAAACATTGATTACTTATACATTAATTTGGCAAATCTTAAACCTCCATAAAAGAGCATCAAATTCAGCCAGCCAGGTGACTATCCATTTCACATTGTCAATTAAGTGTCATTGTGGAAGGATTCTCAGTATAAGTCAGCAGGCGGAAACGAGAAGGGGGCTCGTCTGCGTTATTAATGGAAATGATATACATCAATATGGCAATGTCGTCTCACACAAAGGAACTGGCAACTTATGAACTGCCTGCGCCAGTACATCGAGTCCATAAAACAACTGGCCCCAGTCACCAGGGAGCCCCCCCTGGTCCCGCCCCCTCCCTCGAACAGAAACCGCCCCCCTCACAACAGATGACACAGATGGGGAGAGGGCAAACAAAAAAGTGGCCTTCTTTTGTAGCAAGTGGGAACCTTTTCAAAAAGCCATTCATGCAACAAATTGGGGAAAGCTGGACCTCTCTGCATCACTATAGGTTCTTGCTCTTTCAATGGCTAACCCATAAGAGCAGACAGATTTCTTTGTCATAGAGCAATAAAATACACAGCTGAGAGTTGCAGGATTACAAATGATTTGGGTATTTTTAGTATTTTGTTTCGGCATCAACTCTACAAGTTTAGGTAACATATGCATTGAAATGGTACTGTTGAAAAATAAAAAATGCAATTGAAATGTCTGTCCTACTAAGTCCTGCAGTGATTTATTTGTTGTTCTTATACTTTAAAGCATTAAAAAAGTAACCTCCCTCTCTTAAAAGCTCTATCTAGTCTTTACCACTTCACGAGATGTTTCGCTAGAAAGCACCTGTCTTAATTTGCAGTTTGCTCACTTTCTTTTGGTTTGTTCTCGCTCTCTTGCGGAGGCTTCTTCCCCCTTCTACCTTTTCTCCTCCCTTTTGCAATCTGCATAGAGAGACATTTGTCATCATTAGCCCAGCTCTGACAGTTGGCACCCAGCACCTCAGATCTCAAGGACTGGCAATTATGAAGCCTTCATCCCTTATTTGGGTTACATGGCCTAATTTCATCATGGGCTTCAACCACCAGCATTTCATTACCCGAGCCCCCCAACCTGGGAAAGAAAAATTCAGTCTTTTTTCTCTTTGTTTTCGCCCTCCAGAACTGGCTGTTGAGCGCACGTGCTTCTCAGAATAGGGCAGTATAATTAATTTGAAATGCATCAAGGCATTGTCCTCACCGGGGCTGTTGAGAGGATCTTCTGGTTGAGTATCATCAGGTCAGTGAATGAATGATTACGGACTCAACCTCTAAACATGGGATGTCTCCAAGACATTAAGATTAATCACAGGGAGCTGAAGAGGTTGGTGTATTTTGACGGCTGCTTGTTAAAGGTGTTTTTACCGAGCTAGGGGTTTGTGTACGCCACTTGGAAACAAACAGATGAAAATAAATGGAATAGTTTGCGGAATACAAAATGAAAATGACACTCCATGGGAAACTTTCAAAAGTTTGAATAGTATATAGGAATGTAAAAGTAAAGTTTACCAAGAAAATTAAATTAAACATAATTTATTCAACCTCATGATGTTTCAAACTTACATTGCTTGCTTTCTTCTGCAGAACCATATATATATATATATATGACAACACAGGATTTTCATTGTATGAAGGGGGGAAAAACGCACAAATAAATTTTTGAAATCAATGCTAAATCTATGCAAATAAATGCGTGTCATTCATCAGAGAGGCTGACAAGCAACGCATATTGCTGTGGGGGTGAGGGGGGGTATGGGGTGATGGCAAAGCACAAAAAAGTGATACAATTTACAACGTTCCCCTCTTTCCCTTGCACTTAATGGTTATAGTTTCGCTTTAGCCCATCTAGTCCGCTATACAAAAAAAATTTGCATTTTACAGAGTGAGTTTTGTCCTGTTCTCCCAAACTCCCCACTGCGAGGGGTATACTAATACAGCATGGAAAATAAAACAAATGGATGGAGAGAATTTACAGAGTGAGAGGTAGGGGGCTGACAGCCGATAGGCAAGAGAAAATTAACTGGGAGCCCTGCAGTGTGGCCATATTGCCTGAAATAACCAAATTCGCTTCGGATGAAAACTCAATGACAATTTTGATATCCATTTGCAGGAAGCTGAAAGGGATATGTCATAATAAATGTCCATCTTGTATAATACAATCCCCACCAGGACCGAGCTCCACGCTAATACTGCTTGTCTTAAATGGCAGGGCCTTTAATATGATTTATATTTCACTTCTACACTCCATTAAGTGCACTCGATAATCTGTGCTTTGACCTAGTGACGCCTTTTGGCTCAGATCCACTTTTGCTATTCTTTTTTTTTCTTTTCTTTTCTGCTGTCGCAAAATGATGATGGGATCAGTGTTAAAAAAAACTGTCTGTGAATGATGATGAAATAAAGCTGAGCTGACCTCCTTTTGTCACTGAATAATAGGATTATTAATATCAGTGTGGAGAATGACTATTAACTTCAATTAGGACTCGCTAAAGCTCTTGATATATTCAAATCTGCAAATAACTCTCTTGGTACTATGAATATTGGCATACCAGGGTCTAGCCACAAGTGTGCTATCTAATGTTGATGTTGTACTATCTAACGTGATGTGTTTTTCTATTTAGCAAATTGTGTTATTAATGAGTGATTCTAATTAAATACTGTACAGTTTTTTGTTGTTGTTATTTTTGTTTTTTTGCATAACAAAAACTGCAGCATTATCTGAAATGTATTTCATAAATATTAAAATCTTCTTATACGCACTTAAAAACCAAAAAGGAAAAAATGAGAAATAAAAACACATTTTAAATTCCATGTTATATCATAATAAAAATAAAAACAATAATAAACATAAAATAATAAAATGTATAAATTAATAAAACAAAAGTATTATGATTTAAAAAAGAAATAAAATAAGAACAAAAAATTTAATATACTATCACTTTAATATCTTATCTAATTTGCATTACAAAAATAAATTTTAATTTATAATTAAAATTAATACAATTTATAATCTTTACATTAGAACAAATAATAAGACCTAAATTTAAACATCAATATCTTAAAAAATACTATTCTGTGACAGTTAAACATGGTACATGTGTTTGACAAAAGCCTTTATGAGCTTGCCTGACATTTTGACAGGAGAATCGCTCTTCAGAACGAGATGGAAGGGAGAGAGAAAAATGAAGAGATCATTGGCGAGGAAACAAAGAGGCCTTCAATGAGCTAAACGTTTCCTGGGTCATATGCATAAGGGGCGGAAGCTGGAGTCATTGTATTGATTTACACAATCCGGCATCCTATTCGCTGGGTCAGAAAATAGCACCCATACTGTTGTCATCCTCATATATCACAGCAAAGCCTCTGGATAGTGTGTATGGCCACAGGGACACACAGATCGCAATGTTGTGGAGACGCAGAGTGCGTGAGAGGAAAGGGAGATTTGAAGTGCCTCCAGGTCACACTTAATAATAATAATAATAACAATTAGACAATTGAGTCACATATACAGTACTGAATGGTCTGGAATCCAAATGATTTGAGAAGTGGCCCAAAAATTTCCAAATCAACTGAAAAGTTCTTGTTGATTTTTTTTTAATTGTGTTTACAATATCAAACACTTCCAGGATCTGATCCTGGACAATTATGTATTACAATAGCATAAAATCATGAAATTCAAATACTGATAAACACCAACTTCCATTCCATAAAGTACGTTCTTAGCTTGAAAAAGCCAATTTCCAATATGGAGTGGGAGAGTCAAGGACTAAACAGTGTTAATTTGAGCTCATCTGAGATTAAATTATGCCAGATACTATAACACTGTACTGCTATATACTGTAACACACTGGCAAACAATAGACAAGCAACTGATTCAGACATACAAAAGCAATGCTAAAAACATCATAGCATGAACCAGTGAAGGGAGGGAGACCATCTGATCTGATATGGTTGGGTACCTGCCATGTAATGTGTGTGTGTGTGTGTGTGTGTGTGTGTGTGTGTGTGTGTGTGTGTTTATTAGCGAGAGAGAGATGGTTAAAGAGAGAGAGACTCTTGAGAGAGATGGTTGAGGTGGAAAGCTGGGTTAAACAGAAAGTACAAAACAATTCTGAGTAAAAAGTGTCATAATAATAGTACTTTTCTTATAGTCTCTTCCTTTCATGTCAAATCATCCCCCAAAAATCTACAAAGGTTTCATGTCACCTGTACAGTAGCCTATAATTAAATTAATATAAAGTACAGACCAAAAGTTTGGACACATCTTCTCATTCAAAGAGTTTTCTTTATTTTCATGACTATGAAAATTGTAGAGTCACACTGAAGGCATCAAGGGCTATTTGACCAAGAAGGAGAGTGATGGGGTGCTGCGCCAGATGACCTGGCCTCCACAGTCACCGGACCTGAACCCAATCGAGATGGTTTAGGGGTGAGCTGGACCACAGACAGAAGGCAAAAGGGCCAACAAGTGCTAAGCATCTCTCGGGGAACTCCTTCAAGACTGTTGGAAGACCATTTCAGGTGACTACCTCTTGAAGCTCATCAAGAGAATGCCAAGAGTGTGCAAAGCAGTAATCAAAGCAAAAGGTGGCTACTTTGAAGAACCTAGAATATGACATATTTTCAGTTGTTTCACAACATTTTTTTATATACATTTTTTTGTTATGTATATAATTCCACATGTGTTAATTCATAGTTTTGATGCCTTCAGTGTGAATCTACTATTTTCATAGTCATGAAAATAAAGAAAACTCTTGGAATGAGAAGGTGTGTCCAAACTTTTGGTCTGTACTGTATATATCAGATATATTGGTCATAAAGTATTTTGGACAAATATTTTTCTTAAAAAAAATAAATTATATATATAGTGTTACATCACTGTAAAAGGCCCAAAAAGCATTCACCTTGCTTTTATTTCCAGAAAGAGGCGAAGGACAATTGTTAAGTGTGATCTCTGCATGCAAACAACAGAGCTCTATTAATTATGGTTGGCAAAATTATGCAGGCAGAAGGAGCCAAGCAGACTACAGTGAGGACTAGAGCCAACAGACCGTGATTCCTCAGTACAAAATCCGTTGTCTCCTTTTTTTAAGAAGACATGTTTTTACCCAGTTAGTGCCATATAAGCGCTGCGTCTTGTGATGATGGGGATTTGGAAAGGGCACGAGGAATCTTGTCACGTAGCCACGGGGTGATCGTGTTGTTTGTTATTTGATTTCAGAAATAATATCGCGAGAAGGTGTTTCAGGATTTCGCGCATTTATACACAACTTATATATTTTTTCAGATAGGCCTATCGTAGTTGAGTGATCTGAAGAATTTTATCTAAATCGTTAAAATATTTCCTTATTGCAGTAGGATTTTTGAACGTTTCATCTGATAATAAATTTGAATAAAAGGTTAAATTAAGGAAAAACAGGCACGTTATAAAAGCAAAAGATTTTGAAACGTTTCAAAAAGTAGGCTAATTGAAATGAATTGTGACTAATTGTACACTGGACAAGAACATAAAATGTATACGACTCTAGTAGTTAATAAAAAATAATAAAATAAGTTCAGATTTTTAAGATAATATTTTCTTTCTATCGAACAAATAAAAAACTAGATTTAATTTAAAACATTTAAGAAATACACTACTTCGGAATGGCTTATTTTTTATGCAAAAGTAAAACTTTACAGAATAGCTACTCTTATATATATATATATATATATATATACTTTTATATATATATATATATATATATAAAATTAGACACAAAATGCGACAGAGATTTAAATATGTTAGGAAGAACGCCTTAACGCATTAGTTAAACTAAAAAGACCTTTATCTTCATTTAACAGTGAACTTCACAAAACATTACCTAATCTTTGTATATGCTATAAGACAGACGACGACTCAAATTAACATAAGGTTTAATTTTTTCTTTTATAATAAAATGAATAACACGGATTAATTTTTGAAATATTTCAAATGAAACAAAAGATTCCGGCGTTCGGTAGCCCACTGAGATATGTCATGTTTAACATTATAGGCTATCCCTTACCATGCAAAATAATTTAAATAATATCTCTAATAGTATAATATTCAAAGCGAATTTTAAATAAAGTACACTAACTCTATTGTCAAACGTGGACATTTAAACATTAAAAAAATATCACGTGAAACAATATTGCAACACCAAAAGAAAAATCGAATTAAGAGGTCAACGAAAAACAATATGCATGTCAAAATACAGAGAAAACGGTAGCCTATTTTTGCCTATTATTGCAATACAGATTTATAAATGATAATGGAAATAAAAACTTTTAAATATGTATATCAAATTCTTAAATATTCTATTCTCAAATTTAGGCTAGAAAATGACATTATTTCTGATAAAAGGAAAATAGCCTAAATAATAACAGGCATAATCTGTATCTAATAAGAATAGCAGGAAAGCCCGTATATCGCGGATAAACCTGTATCTTCTCCCTCCAAAGTGTAGGTGTGTTTCCACCAGACGATCGGTTGTGTATAAAAGCAGAGGATTAATTTGCCGTCAAAAAACTGAAGGTAGTGACGACTCGGTCCGCGATTGGACGAGCTCCTCTCAAACCCTCCCTTTATAATTTCACAGGAGTGAGTTCGGAGTCTTAAACACACCAACACAGCTAGGACACACACTTAAGAGCACCCTGCACTTTCCAACCCCTCCTATTGCAAATAGAGAAAAGACACCGCAAGTGGATACAAGAGGTTTGCTGAACTACTGATCCGTGCGTATGGACTTTTAAATGCTGAATTAGAGCAAGGGGTTTTACTTTTTTTTTTTGGTCGCAATTGAAAACAGAAGCTGATGATTTAACTGCCCGACTCTGTGCATGTGCTCAACGCACAAATAAAAAGCTTCTTTTTTTATTTCATAATTCCTTTTTTTCCCTCTAAATAGTCCACTTTCTTCTCTAAAATTGGCTCCTGTACAAACAGCCGCGTTGGATCCCTCGGGTTACTGCGAGACTCCGGTGTACAACCCGGATCTCTGTCCAAATATGATCGCCGCCCAGGCCAAGCTGGTGTATCATCTCAATAAATACTACAACGAGAAATGCCAGTCTCGGAAAGCGGCCATCTCCAAGACCATCCGGGAGGTGTGCAAGGTGGTCTCAGATGTCCTGAAGGAGGTGGAGGTCCAGGAGCCTCGCTTTATCAGCTCCTTAAACGAAATGGATAACCGCTTCGAGGGGCTCGAGGTCATCTCCCCAACAGAATTCGAGGTGGTCCTGTATCTGAACCAGATGGGGGTCTTCAACTTCGTGGACGACGGCTCTCTGCCGGGCTGCGCCGTGCTCAAGCTAAGCGACGGGCGGAAGAGAAGTATGTCCCTCTGGGTCGAGTTCATCACGGCTTCGGGATACCTGTCCGCGCGCAAGATCCGCTCCAGGTTCCAGACGCTCGTGGCGCAGGCTGTGGATAAGTGCAGCTATAGGGACGTGGTTAAAATGATCGCGGACACCAGCGAGGTAAAATTACGAATCAGAGACAGATATGTGGTCCAGATTACCCCCGCGTTCAAGTGCACCGGCATATGGCCGCGCAGCGCTGCCCACTGGCCGCTGCCGCACATCCCGTGGCCTGGTCCGAACCGGGTGGCAGAAGTAAAAGCCGAAGGTTTCAATCTCTTATCGAAGGAGTGTTACTCATTGAACGGGAAGCAGAGCTCGGCGGAGAGTGATGCCTGGGTGTTGCAGTTCGCCGAAGCGGAGAACCGCCTGCTCCTGGGAGGCTGCAGGAAGAAATGCCTGTCCCTGCTCAAGACGTTGCGCGACCGTCACCTTGAACTACCCGGGCAGCCCCTCAACAACTACCACATGAAAACTCTCGTGTCTTACGAGTGCGAAAAACACCCGCGCGAGTCGGACTGGGACGAGAACTGCCTCGGGGATCGACTGAACGGGATTTTATTGCAGCTCATTTCGTGCTTGCAGTGCAGGAGATGCCCCCATTATTTTCTGCCAAACCTAGACCTTTACCAAGGAAAGCCACATTCGGCCCTTGAAAACGCTGCCAAACAGACTTGGCGACTTGCGAGAGAAATTCTAACCAACCCTAAAAGCCTGGAGAAACTCTGAGGTAAAAAATAAAAAAAATAAAATAAACGGCATGTTTGTGAATCGGAGGTCTGGCTTATCAAAGTTCTGAGGCCTAGACGATGCTAATCAGGAACTCTTCCACAAAATGGAAACTAACCTATCTTGTTTTTGTTGTAAAAAAATATATTTTAGAGAGCTCCGTTTAAAAATACTTCACATTAAATTAATTTGTCTTAAGGAAGGAGCAAACTGTATGTTTCAACGATCAAAATGAATGGTTACCTGTCAGTATTACTGTTTCTTTCTCTTCTTTTTGCGAGCCCTGCCCAACAACACGTTTTACCTAAAAGCTTTCGAAACAAAGCTATGTTACAGAATACAACTTGTACATTTTATACTGTAAATAGACACATTTGTAGATTGTGAATCCGGTGGTCTGCAGTTGTGAATGTTGTTCTTTGACACGTAAATAGAAGTATAATTTCACCTGTTTTAACATTCGCCTGGATTATTTCTGAAGAGAGAAAGAAGAAAAAACATTAAGACTTTCATCAAGTTTACATTTTAATGGTACTATATGTTACGTTCCTAAACATTCCATACGCATACTTGAATTCTTATTTAAAAAGTAGCTATATTCGACCGTTTTTGTTTGTACCTTGCTTACCTGATAAAAGGCTGAAATTGAGAATATATATATGAAAAAAAAATATATACCTGAATATAATGCACTTGAAATACACTGGAATATAACATTTTGTGGTTTGATTTTTTTTTTATATCTGTCTCTGAGTTTATTTAAAGAGTTAATAAAAACAAATTAATATTTGTGTCCAAATAATGATTCATGATGCATAAACACTGCAGTGTAAGACGAGGCACGATATTTGGGGATTTTTGAGCATCTGGATCTTTGGCATAAAAATCACACGATGTAGCATGTTTCTTACTAAATAAAAAAGCGGGGAACACCAAAACAGAAAAAGAAAGAAAGAAAAACATTTCTTCCTGTGAACAGTGTTGTTGAGCGAAGGACAAAGATGAACTGAAATATGGATTGCTGAAATGTGTGACTTGACGATAAAAATCTCTCACGACAGCTCGACACATCAGAAATGCACCCCTACATTTGTAGTGTTAAAATAATGTCATTTTAACCTACGTTTTTTTTTTTGGACTATATTTCCTTCACTTAATATGTAATTAATGACCAAAATAAGGATTGCAGATTTACGCGATTATGAGTTTTAAACACATAGCTTTGGTTAATTTTACATATCGGTTATTTGTACATAAATCATCATTCTAACTGATACTTTGTCATGAATGCAGGTATAGTAAAAACTAGACAGCCTTTTTAAAAATATTATATATATATATATATATATATATATATATATATATATATATATATATATATATATATATATATATATATATATATATATTATATTTATATATATTTTTAACGTTATTAAATAATTGAAGGTTTTAATAAAGCTGTACAATTATTAAACACTTCAAAGTATTTTATTTTGTTCCATGTCATTCAAAGTGATATTCTGCTTGGTATTTTTATGTGTACACACTTACAAATACATATACAAATGCAACCTACTTTGGCATCAATGCGTCTGAAGGCTGGGTCATCTTCGTCCACTTCAAAATAGATTTCCGTGGTAGTGATAGAGAGAGTCCCACGAGCTACAGTGACCGGGGCGATAAGCTGGGCCGGGGTACTCAAAACAACAGGGCCTATAAAAATGACACAGAATTGTATTTTCACAGGGGAAATAGGTCTTGCCAGGCAGTCACCAACAAACGAGACGTAATGCAAGTTAGTAGCTGATGTATTTATACACAACAATACACATACATTAAACAATTTGTGACATTTATTCAGAATTTGTTTGTAGGTATAGGCCTATCGTAGGTAGGCTATATTCAAAATAATTTGCATTTACACAAAAATTATGAATTTTTTTTGTAATCGAATTAAAAGGTAAATATGGAGTTTTACACAAACATACGAATGAAAAATGAAATGGGGAAATTATGTAAATTGTTAAAGCGAATAATTTCAGAAATTACACGATTAGTCCTCCAAATTGAAGCGTCGGCTATCTGAAATTATATAAAGAAAAAAATCCTTTCGATTATTTTAATAGGTAAGCGTTTCTATGAGGCCTAACGGCAATAATTTCACAGTCACTTTCTTTCATTATTTGGTACAAAACAAATCATATGTGAGTGATACGCATTTATGCGCTTCCTAATCAAATCAGTCGTTGAAATTTCCTTTTGATTATATGAAACCTGTAAAATTGACCTTACAAAGATTATTAAAATATTTACAGACATTTTGACCTCCGGTCTAATGACTATAGGATCTATTCCCAACTGCGCGCGCACTAAATGTTTCTCTTTGACCAGTCCTTTTATTAGTTCACCCTTGAAGCAGCCCACGGGTCCGTCCTGGATGTGAGGAGAGGCTCTAGAAATTTGGATATTTATCGATCCCCCTGAACTCCAAAGAGCCACTTTAACGTCTCATCAATCTTAATCTACTCTCCTCGGCCAATTATGCCCGATACTGTTGCAAGATTACAAGTGGATTTGGGTTTCAATTCCCAGAGCACTCCTCACTCCTCTCCCAGACCGCTCGTAGAAACCAAAACCGCTTTCCCTCTTTTTGTACCAGCTATAACTACCGCCATTTCACTTTCCAGCAAATATTAGGCTACAAACGAAACAATCTGTGTAGCAGCAAAGCAGGACTTTCAATCGAAGATATGATAGACTGAAAATAAACGAATAGTTTATAGCCAACAATACGAGATTTTACGCGAAACAGATACACACACACACACACACACACACACAGAGATAAAATGAATGTAAAATTGAGTAGCCGAAGAATAAAACCACAAGTATCATATTTGTTGGCCCCAAAACAACACTACAACCAATTCCAAATACTATGTTGTTAACTGGAGAGCAATAGTATGAAATAGGCCAGTTTTGATCACATTTCTCTTACAAGGAGTTATGACGAACGAATAAAAGTTAACTGCAAATAATTCGACAAGGCAACATTGCTTCCCCTGTGAAAAGCTAGTGAGCCCTTTAATCCGAATCAAGGCCCTCTCATGTAAACTAACACGTTTAATAGAGAAAGAGGCAATTGTAACGTGGCCTTAAGAGGGACACTTGCGAATCCAGGGACAATACAGCATTAATCCAACGCGCAGAGAGGATTAGCGCTAAACCCTTCAGAGACCTTTAAAAAAAATTAGATCAAACAAAACTACGTTCATATTACATAATCAGAGCGACCAGGTTTCAAATGACATGTAATCTCATCTGCAGCTGGGACTGGACAGTTTCTCGATTATGTAAAACCATATGAACAATATTTATCGATGCTTCTAAACATTAGCTATAGGCCTATACTGTACTAAACGATGCAGTCCTATACTATACTATACTATACTATATTTTATGACCCCCCCCCCCCCAAAAAACACAACAACAACAAATAAATAAAAATAAAAATGACAACAAATAAAATTACAAAAAAAAGTAATAATAATAATAATCCTATTTGATTCATTTGTATTGCTACTGTTCTAGTGATGTAGTGTTGATTTCAGAATAGGATTAGCAGATTATCATGTTGGAATGAAGGTGCAGTTGTACTCAGCAAATCTGAGCTGCATGCAGTCGGGTCGCGCGCTCTCTCCTGACGTCAGCTGTTAATAAGACTGCCTCGCACTATCGACTGTGATTTCACTGAGTGTGGCGAGACAAAGGCATGCTGGGTAAATAGATGATTGTTCTCTCTGTCACTACAGGGGCCCTAATACAAATATGAAAATAAGACAATTTATTGTTTGATCATAGTACAAACGTAGATGTGAAATGGATCAATAGACTATAAAGTGGTGCAGGTAAAATGTTAATATGGTGGTCTAATATGTAACAACACACACACATAAGAGAGCCTGTGTGAAAAAAAAAATCAGTATCATATCTCTTTAACATCACACATATTCTGTCTATGTTTAGCTGACAGCTCCTGTTTTCTGATTGGCTGTAGGCGAACTGAGCCCTTCTCATTGGCTTTGAGAAGGCTGTTGTTGATTGGCCTATTGTTCACACTGCACCCATTAGCACTAGCATTAGCATGTAGGCCTGCTGTCAAAATAGAAACAGCACACACAGCATACTGACACAGATGGCACAGCTCCCATTGTGGCAAGGATACACAATTCAGATAACAGAGATCAACTATAGTAAAACAAACATGCAAAACACATAACTAAATGTTGAGCAAATTCAAAGATTGTCATTAAAACAGGTCACAACACAAGCCTACCTGCAATGAGTCATAAATATCTTACATACCGAATAAAACAGATTTAGGCATAATCATCCACAAATACTGCACAAACCTACAGTGGCATATAATAAATGGTCTCCACTGACATTTTTAATTGTTTATTTTTTTTAACATACATTTACTAAAGTTGTCTTTAAAATAATCAGTAGGTACTTAAAAGTATTGTAAATACAATCAAAAGTAAATCAAAGTGCTGGAAATACAATATCAGTGCATTTGATGCTTTATATTAATCTATTTGATGGTGCTCATTTAACATTTCAGGAATTTAAAAGCCGTGCCAGGAATTTAGGATTGATTGCATTCCAGTAAAATATGGATGGAAGAAAAAGAACAGCAGTCTGCATTCCTGCACTCTGAATTGGCTTTCATTGGTGAGAACATATTAAAGGTAATTGAGGCAATCCTGATTTAGATCTAAAGATTATTATTAGTCCAAAAAAAAAAAAAAAAAAAAAAAGCCTAGATTGGCATACAGACCATCTTATAAATTGTGAATGAGTTTGAACAGTTTGTATGCTGGGAGCTTTAATAACATGATCAGGTATGCATATAGGACTGAGCATTACATATACAACACTTCAGATAGCAAAGAAAATATATAGATAAATTAAAGCACTGGATTTTCTACAGATGCATTTATCTCTCACCAACCATTTTTAACCTTCAGTGACTAATGAAGGTCTGCAGAGCGAGTGGGGCATTGATTATTCAGGCTATTATTAATAACATGTCATCTACACATTCACTATACATAAATCATATATAACATCTTCCAACGTAGAGCTGATAAAAAATAGAAGTCATTCCGATATTAGAGTTGTTGGGAATAATGGAAATTTAAGTGATTTTTAAAAAATTATTCCTCAAACTAAAATAAATAAAACAAAATAAAATAATGATTAGACAATTTTAGTTACAAAGGAAAAATCCTGTATTAAAAATTGATTATCTTCCAAATATATTAAACATGAGGTTAGTTTCGACAACTCTATATTAGCAGTAGTAATTTGGAAAGGTATGTAACTATAAACAATTAAATCATCTATACTGATCTTGATTGCATCCTGATTGTTGGTCAGAATCAATTCTTTAATAATTATATTTAATTAATTTGATTTAATGTAATATTTTTGGTTTTTGAAAGGTTAAACTGTCTTTAAATAGCCAAACTTGCCTCTGGAAATAAAAATCCGGGGACAGAAATTTGCTGTGAGAAAGAATAGAAGAGAAAGACCTATTTAAAATATTGTTTCACTATAGACTTAAAAAATAAATAAATACACATTCAGCAGAAAAAAAAGAAAGAAAAAGTAACACTGTCCAGATCAATGCTTAACCCTACAAACTGCCAGAAAAACGTAAACATAGTCCAAACGCAAAGTAACCACACTAACTACTGGTCTGCCTTTAGATTGAAAGGTAAGATATATTTAGATATCTGTTCTATGTCAAATTCTGTCATTCTAACAAAATGCCACGCTTAAGCTATGTCTAAATAAATAAATGCTACCCAGTGTGGAATCATGCAGACATTTCAGATTAAGTGCTTTTGGCAGGATTTTGCTGTGCAGGCAAACCTACAGGTATGTTTGAATACAACTTTATCATTTCAACAATATAACAAATTATGTCTAAAAATGATTTATCCAAACTCATGTGGCACATAGAACCTTTAGACCTGAGGACTGAAGGAAAGGGTCACGTCATGGAGCTGATGCATGCTGAATGGAGAACCGTCTCTTCCATACAGATTGCACTGTTTATTGTGTTTAGGTTGACTCACCTGCCAAGTTGTCCACCTCTTTCTCCTGCAGTAGACTGACAGCGTCATCGTCCCCCTCGAGCATCAGCTCTGTCTCAGGATTCTGGTTGACCAAAGCCTGGCCACAGAAGGCCTTCCTCCCTCTCAGGGCCTCATCTTCCTGAGGGCCTGCAGGGAGACAAGTTCAAGTCTGCTTTATTGTCAATTTCCACATGTACAGTACATACATACAGAGATTTGAAATTGCGTTACTCTCAGACCCCGGTGCATACAGATAACATTAACATTAAAGCCTAAAAAATCTAGATCAAATATAAAATGTAGATACAACTATACAATAAGGGAATGTAAAAAAAGGCATATAATAAAATTAAAAATAAAGTTAAATAAAGCAGCGCAAGGCAAATGACAGATATAGTGCAAATCAATGAAGTGAACAACAGTGCAGATAAAATATTTTTAGTGCAAACAAATCCCATATTAAAAATATCTTCTTAAGTCTGATTAAAGTGACAAGTGACAAAGGGCTCATGAGCAGTTATTTCATTTAACTGACTGATGATGTAGTGGAATGACGTCAGTTCCATGCTGAATTAGGTAGTGAGCAAACCAATTCTGCACAAAGTGACTAGTGCATGCCATCATATAATTAGTGTGTGTGTGTGTGTGGGGGGGGGGGCATAGTTCAGTGGTGCTTGGGGCAGAAGAGGGGAGGGGGGCAAGTTCGGGAGGGAGTTCAGCTTCCTGACAGCCTGGTGGATGAAGCTGTCCTTCAGTCTGCTGGTCCTGGCCTGGAGACTCCGCAGTCTCCTCCCTGATGGTAGCAGGCTGAAGAAGCTGTGTGATGGGTGAGTGGGATCACCTGTGATGCAGAGGGCTTTGCGGGTGAGACGTGTTCCATAAATGTCCTGGAGGGAGGGGAGAGAGACACCAATGATCTTCTCTGCTGCTCTCACTATGCGTTGCAGTCTTTTGGCAGGACGCGTTGCAGGCGCCATACCACACAGTGATGCAGCTCATCAGGATGCTCTCGATGGTGCCTCTGTAGAAGGTGTACATGATGGGGGCCGGGGCTCTGGCTCTCCTCAGTTTGCGGAGGAAGTAGAGATGCTGTTGTGATTTCTTGGCCAGTGCTGCGGTGTTTTCAGTCCAGGAGAGGTCCTCTGTGATGTGCACACCCAGGAACTTGGTGCTGCTCACTCTCTACACAGTCGCACCGTTGATGGTCAGAGGAACGTGCTGAGTGTGTGCTCTCTTGAAGTCTACAACAATCTCCTTTGTCTTCTCCATGTTCAGAGAGAGATTGTTGTCACTGCACCACTTGGCCAGGCGGCTCACCTCACTCCTGTAGTTTGTCTCATCTTTGTTGCTAATGAGAGCCACCACAGTCGTGTCATCTGCAAACTTAATAAAGAGGTTGGAGTTGTGTGATGGTGTGCAGTCATGGGTCAGCAGAGTGAAGAGGAGGGGGCTCAGCACACATCCTTGGTGGGCCCCAGTGTTCAGTGTGATGGTGCTGGATGTGTTGCTGCCGACCTGTACTGCCTGAGGTCTTCCAGCCAGAAAGTCCAACAGCCAGTTGCACAGCGAAGTGTTGAGCCCCAGCTGAATCAGTTTGTAAATGAGCTGTTGAGGGATGATTGTGTTGAATGCTGAACTGAAGTCTATAAACAGCATTCTGACATATGAGTCCTTTTTGTCCAGATGTGTGAGATGGACAAAATCTCACACAAAATCTCACACATCCATGGACAAGGATGATGAAAACAGACAAAGTGTGTACTTCAGTTTTTGAATTGTGTCAAATATCTTGCGGGGGGTGGGGGTTAAAAAATAAAAAATAATAATTATAAAATTAAATAAAACTCTATATTCATATAATGCATTTTGTATAGTCCCTTTTATCATTGAGACAACCTAATTCTAAGAGTAGAGAATATTTTAGGATGATCAGTGAATTAGGTGTACCAAATAATCACTAAGCAAAGAAGAATTAAATATCTAACCTAGGGATGTGCGATGTTGATAATCAGACGATATTTTGCTGAGTGTGCTGCAGGACTGCCATGGACAGCTGATTCTGTGTGGTGGTCAGTTCACAGCAATGACAGAAATTAATCTTTACCAACCAGCAGAGGTGGGTAGTAACGAGTTACATTTACTTCGTTACATTTACTTGAGTAATTTTTTGGGGTAACGAATACTTTTCGGAGTATATTTAAAGATGGGTACTTTATACTCTTACTTGAGTACATTTTTGGGGAAAAATCTGTACTTTTACTTCGTTACTGTGTGTTACGCTCCTCTCGTTACTTTATCTTAATGCAATAAATGTTATAATGCTTCAGTTTATTCCAAACGCGCCGTCTACTTTTCTCTGGGCAATGAGCGATGCCCATTCGCGAATGATTCATTCTTTTGAGTCAACTCTGTTCAAAGGCTTGATCAAACCAATTGGCAAACGAGTGAATTGGTTCATGAATCAGTTTGAATGAGTCGTTCAGTTCCCTGCCGCACGCGCTGAGCATCTGAAGTGGTTCACTCGGAGTTGTAACGTTTAAGAACAGAAAGAGCGTTGAAAACGTGGCTGGAACTGCACTGAATTGAAATCTGCAAAGGCTATTATTTGCTAGCGATGGAGATCCTTATTAGATGAACACCGCATGTGCTGTCTACTGTTTAACAGGTAATAACTTGGGCTACATTCGATTACAGTACACGATACCACTGTGACATTAGTTTGTTGTACGTGTGTGGCTTATAACAGAGAGGAGTCAAGTTGAATGCAGCTTCCAAAAGACAAAAAATAGCCGATTAAGATTTTATTAATTTTAATACAATCACACCTGTGCAAGTACGTTCAGCGAGTCATATTATCAGCTGCTAAATTCAGATCTGTGATTGCTGGCACTTAGCCAGAGATAGATGCGTTTATACAGCGCTGCGCATTATAACCAATCACACATGATTCTTTTGAGCTTATTAAAGCATTGGCCAATCAGAGGCGTTCAGATGAGTCATCGCTAAAATGCCGGTGCTTCCTTCACTCGCTCACTGACTGGAGACCTCTTTCTGGCGAATTCTCTCGCAGGAACAACAAAGTGCAGATGTGTGTACGAATCTTTAATTAAGATATTGATTTCACAGTGTTAACAGTTTCAGTGATTTTAATGGGAGTTTCTGAGAGTGATTGAAATCTAGACTGTCAGTGAAAATGATCTTTAATAATGTAAATGTTATTTGCTCTCTTTCTGAACAATGAAAGATTAGTAGCAATATTTATATCACATTAACTTTCAATGTTAAATTCACATTTAATATAAAGTCAGTCGTATTAAAAATATGTTATGGCATGACACCTATATCTGTTACTTAAGTAAACAGACAGGGTTTTATAATAAATTACATAAATTGGAGTAAAGGCTGATGAAATATATACATTTATACACGCACACATACATTACATACATTTTATCTATATATCTAAATAAAAATAGGCTCAGTACAGTATATATGACCCAAAGTAACTAGTAACTAACTACTTGAGTAGATTTTTTATCCGATACTCTTTTACTCTTACTCAAGTAACTATTCAAGACTAGTACTTTTACTTTTACTTGAGTAAATATTTCTAGAAGTACCTTTGCTTTTACTTGAGTACAGTTTTTGGGTACTCTACCCACCTCTGCCAACCAGTTTAAAACGCTTTTTACCCTTTATGGGCATTTTTACAATTGTAAAGCCTTTTTTTCTCAATAAAGTTATCAGTAAAGTCAATTACAATAATAAGTCATTTGGGGCTGTTACCAACAAATAAAATCATTATCAACAAAATTCATTTTTGTTCATTTTTCAAGCATTTTTGTTAGTGAAATAGAGCAAACAATAGGCAATATGGTGTCTAAAACGTAAGCCTCCTAATATTAACTTCTTGTTCATTGAACTGTTGTATAAAATTGATATTTTATAATGATTTTTGAGGACAAAAAATTACTGTTCGTGTAATATTGATCAAGTATATGGAATGGTGAAAATATATACATTTTCTGCTCCCATATCTTGAAGTTTGGGAGAATTCTAAATGAATGCATTTTACTATACTGAATCACGCAGTATTCAGCCCATAACCCCCCCTCAGTTTGAACACTGGTGTACTTAAGCAAATTTGAGAATTGCAAGGCATTAAAAGTACATTAAAATACCTATACAAATACATACATAAAAAATTATACTGTGTGTGTGTGTGTGTGTGTGTGTGTGTGTGTGTGTGTGTGTGTGCACAGATGGGTCAGCCATCCTGGATCAACTCAACAATGATGTATGTATGTATGTATGTATGTATGTATGTATGTATATATATATATATATATATATATATATATATATATACACACAGAGATAAATATTGTGGTTGCCAAGCAATGTAGGAACTTATTTTATTTCAAAAACCCATTCACAAAAACTATAAAGATAAAGATAACTATAAAAATATACCTACAATTGTACCAACCACACAATAACATTCTGTTTCTTATACGCATGTGCTGCAGTTTTACTGTCTGCCGCTTTTAATGCTTACACCTTTAACGTAGGATGGATTCTGATTGGCTGATGTTTTAATCATTCATCAGCTAAAAAAATAAAAAATAAATTCTGAAAGGGATTCCAATTATATTGTTTCTCTGTGCCGTTATAGTTACAGTTGTGGTTTGGAATCTGATATTAATTTAAACTGATTTTTAGAACTATTTGAGAACTTTATCATTATTATTACAGTTAACATCCTTTGTGTCAGTGGTCACCAAACTTGGTACTGGAAGGCCGGTGTCCTGCAGAGTTTAGCTCCAACTGGCCTCAACACACCTGCCTGGAAGTTTCAAGTTTACCTAGTAAGACCTTTAGTGGCTGGATCAGGTGTGTTTGATTAGGGTTGGAGCAAAACTCTGCAGGACACTGGCCCTCCAAGACTGAGTTTGGAGACCCCTGCTTTGAGTAAAAAGGCATTAGCATTTTATTTCTGGAATGTATTGCAATAGGAACAAACTCAATCTAGCATGAATATTAGCAATGATGTCAAATTGTGCAACACTTTTTTTTTGTAAATATCCTGACTGGAACCACAGGAAAACAATAATGCTTTAAGACTCTATAATTTTCCCTTAAATGAACTTATGATAAAGCATATGTAGACCTGTCTACATTTCCAAGTTCATTAGTCATAATGAAATCTACTCTTTAAATATGGACAAAAACAAGATTTAACCCGGCATCGCAATTAAGCTACTGCAGATACCACCAAAGCTCATCACACAGTCTTATCAGAGGCAAAAATAAAAATTATGCAAAAAAAGTGTATAGCCACTTTTGTATTGAAAAAAAAAAAATTAATTCTGCAGCTTTAATTACTAAAGAAAAGAGAGAAAAATGGCAGTCAGGCCTGACACACGTCACTGTACACTGGATTCGTTTTGTGTAAGGTCAGATTTGCCTGAGACACCAGAAAAGAGAAATTATGTGGGATAAAAAGCAAATAAGAAACACTTATCAGAAATAGAAAGTGTCTGACACTCTTTTGACATTTCTTTTCAGTGCAGTGTTTAAAATGTTCCCTACACTCCCGTGGGGTTCATGTACCATGTCTCAAAGCGGTCACGTTCGAATGCTGTCAACACCACTACACAGATGAAGAAGGAAAAAGAGAAGGAGAGAGAGGGGAAAAAATAAATAAAATAACACAGCGGGCTTCCTGCTCTGTCTCATATCTCAGGAGCTTTCATCAGAGCCAAGGAAGAAGTGGGACCGCTTTTTGAAAAGGGAGCGTGTAACATTTAGAGGCACAGAGCCAGCGAGCGGTCATGGATCAAAGCAGATGGAGGGAAACTTAAGACTGTAATTCTGTAAACCGTCATTACGCCTGCATTAAAGCAGGGAGAGCTGATGGAGCTGAGCTCCAGTCTTGACTGGCAAGTTAAAGCTTAGGACCTCAGTGCAATGCAGACAAAATAAACCAGGCGGATTTTGACAAGAAAATGATCCTGAGCAAACGGAGAAAGTTTGAGAGGGGAAAAGTAAATAAAAAAATTAAAAAAACTATTTAGCTTTAGGATGTTTTACACAAGAAGGCCACAAGAAGGAAAACAAACCGAATATATTTATATATAAATTCCCAGTAGACCTGGTCACTGCAAATCGTCAGTTGTTGTATTAGTTGCCAAATTGTAGATGTTCCTAGTTCAGGCAGCCCCTAGTAACAGCTACAAACGTCATTGACACTCATATGTCATTTCATGTTCACAATGAGTCAATTTTATATCACAAAAAATGAATACTCCAAATGGAAAAAAAGGTTGAATATTAACTAAACAACTGGATAATGCATCGTATCAAAGAATAACATTAATCAACGTGCGCTCATTACTATACCATTATGGTCATCTATCCGTGCCAATAGCACAACCACCAGGCTATTTGTGTTCACAATTAATTGTCATATATGCAAAACACAGATAAAAACGTAATTTTTCAATGATGTCCATGTATATGGTCACAAAATAAACATTTTCTGAAAATGTACTCACCTTCAGACCATTCAGGATGTGGATGAGTTTGTTTCTTCATTAGAACAAATTTGGAGAAATGTAGCATTGCATCACTTTCTCACTAATGGATCCTCTGCAGTAAATGGGTGCAGTCAGAATGAAAGTCCAAACAGCCGATAAAAATATCACAGACTATTAAATAACATCTTACATAGTCAATCCAATGTTGTCCTTTCACTTCAAAATCCACCAGCACATTTGTTTACAACCGTTTCAGTCTGTTTTTGCCTGTAAACAGTGCTTGATCTGTGCATCCTTCTCTCCTGATTCAGATGAGATTACTTTTTTTTTTGGCGAAAGCAGTATTATGGATAGAGGACTCGTATTTTAGTTGGAAAAAAAGTATGTGAATATATTAAAATAAATCTCTTAATTCTGGATTCATTTAATACAAACATGTAGCTTTTCCCTTCACACAATGTTAATTGATGTAATAGAGTCATGTTTTGGATTATTGCAATGTTTTTATTAGCTGTTTGAACTCTCATTCTGACAGAACCCATTCATGGCAGAGGATACAATGGTGAGCAGGTGATGTAATGCTTCATTTCTCCAAATCTGGTCCTGTGAGTAAATTCTCAGCAAATTTTCAATATTACTTTAAACCTTTCCCTGTGATACTCTAATCATGAATCAATTGGCACACAATGATATTGGGGAAAACAGTCAGATTTTTTATTGAATATAGAATTCTTCTGTGTCATCTTTTTCTACCCAACACACAGTAATGGATTCTGGCATCATCTTCTGTGCAAAAAAAATAAAAATACATGCAGTGCTGCCACTTAAAGTTAAGTTAGGAACATGGCTATAATTATGTTCCTACCTTTTGGAACATCCTTCACATCGGGAGCGCTATGAATCTTGCCTACAAAAGCTCACTAGGTTCTGGAACACAGTGATGCATGGTCCTATTTTGAGAAATGACACCGGTACAGAAGCTTCCTGTTTTTTGTCTTAAATGGCAAGCCTTTGATAGAAAGCCTACATGGCCACATATATAAGATATCTAGTAACATAGACGATCATTTGTCAGTCTTAGGAATGAGGCTTGATGGGAACTCGAGATCACTACAACTCAGACCTCCCCAGTGACTCGAAAGAACCCCTCACTTGTATTGTCAACCACCTCGTTTATCGGCACTCCCGAAGCTCGCTCACTGGACTCCTGTGAGCCAGCACGGTCAATAGTGAGGCTATTCAAGCCCAGCATAGCTTACCCGCTCTGCCATCAGTGGGTTTATGTTACCCAGGGCACAAATTTGGCATGAAGCAGCAGGGTTGAGAAAGACCAGGTGATGGCTGGTCTGCCAGTCGAGGTGGTTTGCTAAAAGCTTGGATCTGATCCATACAGCTGGGGGACGGGGGAACTGTCATTGACTGACTGACATATGTATAGAATAACAAACAAATCAAAATGTAGCTGTAGCTCTAAACTTATATCCAATGACTAGCACAATATGATGAAAACAAATATTTAAAGTGGGCTCAAAATAGCACCTTCAGCGGTGCAAAACTGTTACATTATAAATGCAAGGAGAGCTGAGTAGCTTGGGATTTTGAAGGCTTCGAAAAATGAAAGAAAAAAAAGATTCTAGTTTGCAATTCAATTATGTCACTCCATCACTATGAGACTTCTTCAACACATAGGTCTCTTTACTTGGCCTTTTTCTTTTAAAAGTCGCATCAAACGAAAAAAACTGTGCATGTATTGTGGCAAAGGAAATTTTACAGTTTGTGAAAGCAGCTCCCAAGGTGGAAATATTTAAGTTCTCGGTAGTTTTACTGTTCAAGTTTTTAAGATGAACTAAAAGGCTTCAAATAGGCCTTCATTTGGTTGGTTATTGTTGCTCAGAGTCCATGTTTTATTTATGGTTTTAGCTCTAGAGTATTTGCCTAGCACTTTTATTGCCCCACTTGAGTAATGCATACTTGTAAGAGCAAAAAATAAAAAAAAAACATATAAACATTGACATAATATTCCATAAAGCAGTAATTCCATCTGATGTATCTTACCATTCTGGAATTGACAGATGAGATGCCTTTTGTAAAAATACACAGTGTACTACTAAGACGGAAAAAGAGATTGTGTGACGTGTAGACACATGTCTCTGCAGTTGACTGATTTATATTAACTCAAACAAAATGTTGCACATGTGCCATAAGTGCATTCGCACACAAACAAAGTGGCAAAGTGGGCTTGCTGTGCTCGTCGATCAAATGCCAGGAATTCTGCAGTCAGCTCTGGAAAAAGAAACCCAAGTTCATAAAGTGAAACTGGAGACCCATGCTACGTTTTTGTTATGGTTTTACTCATGTGAGAAGCATTTGGTATCACACATACAGAACCAATATGGCTGATTACAAGGCCCACCTGGAATCTATATGCACAGAATTTCGCAGACAGCTCCAGAGATTTAGAATTAGAACGCCTGTGTGTTTAAATATTTGGGCTAATTTGACTGGTCTTTCACATGCTAATTAAAGGAATATTCCAAGTTCAATACAATTTCAAATGAATCAGAAGTGGTATAATGTTATTTAACACACAAAATAATTTTGATCCGTCCCTTGTTTTCTTAAGAATAATCAGGGTACCAGCAGAGATTTAAGACATTATGCCACCTTACATTTGAATGTCTCAATCAAACAGTCAACATACTTTTGTCGATTTACTTCTATAACATTTTTATTGAAAGATCACACATCTCTCGGCCTTCTTCTCACTCTTTCACTCTTTCTCTTATAACAAGCTATAAAGATCTGTGTCCAGAGAGGGTCATTGGGTCAGGGCAGAGCTGCTCACCTGAAAATGAGACTGCAAGGACACCCGGAGGCAGAACAGGCTGTTAAAGAGCAGGATCAATATTAACCTGACTTCCATTTCATGCTTGCCCAATTCCAATCAGCTAACATTATACTCGGCCACTCGTGAATAAGGGGGAAGGTACAGTATCAATAGCAGGCTCACTATTTTGTCCGCATGGCCAATAGACTAAACTGAGCTATTTTAAAGCAAAGTTTCCCAGAGACGTATGCAAAGGTGTCTGGGAGTGAGGCACAGAGCAGTATGGTTTATCAAATGCTTATACAACATATAGTCAGCCGTTTGTGTTCCCATTACCTGTTCCTCTATTTTCAGTGATTGAAGATCATATTACAGCCACAGAAAATACATTAAATTACCATGAATCAAATATAATGATGTTGTTTCTAGAGTAGTTACAACATTTATCGTTACAACACATATATCATGTCCACCTATGTCATTTTGCAAAAAAAAAAGAAAAAGAAATGTGAAATATTGTTAAAGCGCTGCATATGTTCTAATGCAGACAAGCTCTTTGAAAATATGTCATTGTGAATAAAAACAAGCCCCATATGCAGTGACTGCTGTCAACTGCCAGTGTTCTGACATTTGAGAGCAGTCATTTTTCAATCTCTTTGGTTTCTGGCAAAAATAATGGAAGCTTATATGCGCCCTTAACAGTTAATTCATTCAAATCACCTACGTTAACTCAACTTACCTCGGCCGCCAGTCACAAAAGCAGCTGTAAACCTCCACTACTGCCAGTTCAGCAGAGCACAGAGCTACTGACTTTTACAGCTTCTGAAAAGGATGATTGACATATCCTATGCAATGTACAGTTACATATAGTTTTCATTATAGTGAATAAATAAGAGTGCTTTTAAATACAATGAACTAAATGAATAACATCAAATAGAAAAGAACATTATTATATTTATTTTGAAATCATTTATTTATTTATTAATTTTTTAATATTTTATTTTTAGTAAAAATATAAACTTCATAATTTTTTTTTACCCCGTTTCGTTTATTTTTTTATGTTTTTATTTAAGTCCATTGCATTTATAAGCTTATATTTAGCTTAAAAGCGTAGCACTGTTCTGCTGGTTTAGGAAATAGTTCCTCCGTTTCTATAAAACCAATATAGAGAAGTTGTTCTTTGCTCTCACTCTCTCTCAGGCTCTCTCTATGGCATTGTGGGGGCAACATCTGACTACAGGCGATCCCTTTTACATGACAATCTTATGCATTATTCCACTCATTAAGGACTTGTAGAAGCCTGGGGACCTCAACAAGTTCTCAATCACAGCGGCCCCAGACACTAGGCTGTGGGTCCACAGAGACGCACTGACAACTTACCAAGGACAGGCAGAAAAAGAAGCCGGGGCAGAGGAATACTGCAGTGGTGTGGGCTTCTGAAGAAATGCAGGAGATATACTGGGTAATACATTTGAAAAGACAGTGTGGATTTGATATGGTGGCAAAATGAATTAGTGGGGGGAAAAAGTCTGTTGTGACATGAGCAAGGGCCACCTGCAGGTCAAGGAACAGCTGGCATGTGTATGTACATGTGTGCATGTGTGTGTTCTGGCTCTGACACACAGACCATCTGACACGGCCTCAAAACAGTTGAGCACAAAAGGCCAGACATGTAGATAGACACAATATTAAAGCATCACAAGTCAAAGAACGCTCTTTAAAACGACATATGTATTTCAAAATGTATTTCATTACATTAAAAGTGCAATGATCCCAGTATCATCCCAGGTGGCCGTTAGCAGCATTCTATCAAAACATGCTGTCAAATAACACTCTCATATGCCTCTACGTATGAGCTAATATCAAAGGTTCAATTGTGGATTTGTTCGGTTAATAAACTCCCCCTTGTATCTTCAGTTTGATTCCTGGAGGAGAAGCGCCCGCAGTGGTTAATAGTATTGAACCGCTTCTCTTTAAAGACTCTGTTGTGAGACACAGAGCCAAATCGTCAGCCATGCGGTGGGCAACGCTGCAAGATCAAACGCGTCAATGAGGAAAAATGTTTGAGTGTAAAAGGCAGAAACAGAAACAAAAAAAAAAAAACCTGCGCAATTTTCCTCTCAACAATGTGTGCCATTAGAGAATAAAAACCTACCATAAAACCCTCTTGCCATGTTCAATTGACAAGTCTCATAAATATAAAACCTATAAAGCTGACAACTAATTCTTTCTCAGCTCCGAGAATATTAGTTGCATCCAAGAGTTGATTGGAGGCTTTCTAATTCACATATGTGTATCCCATTTGGTGAACAATGATGTCATTGTATGAAATGAACACAATTTGGGAAAATAAGCTAGACTGACAGAGTCCAGCAGCATTTTTGATTGGCTGTTGGCAGAATTACTGACCGTATTCCTCCAGCGATTTGCACGTGATGTCCAAGTGGGTGGAGCCAAAAGGGTTTCGGATGAATCTCCGCCTCCTCCGGAGGTCATCCTCCCAGAAATCCAGACGCCAGAAGTCATGCAGCTGACTGGAAAAAGGGAAAAGACAGGAACTCCTGTTAGGAATCAGAAAAAAAAAAAAGTTGGAAAGCTAAAATGAAAAAAATTACAGCACAGAATATAATACAGCTTATTACAGGGCGCATCATACTTTGGGCACATTTTTATATTATTACACATTTCGCAAAAAATACAACAAGGTTATAATAGTTCATAAAAAGGTAAACTTATGAGATACTAAGTTCTGAAAATTCTGACATGAAAAGGTGAAATTAGGAAATAATTAAATAGTGTAATTATTAAATGATACAATAATGAGAAAGATATTATAGTAAATATTAGAAGACAAAATGTCAATGACAGCCCTAATTATGAAATAAAACTCATTACCTAATAAAAATCTGACTTTGTCATTATTATTACTCGCACAGTTGTCTTTGTCACAATTTCAATTTTTGTCAAAATTAAGACTTAGTGTTTCATAATACTTTTTATCTTATAATCATGACTTAATATCTTACAATAATGACTTATAATAACATAATTAGGGTTAAGCAGAGCATAATTTGTTTTTCCTTTGTATGGGAGAAATGGGCTTTCACAGACACACACAAAGAAAGCATTACATTTATATAGCAGTGTAATACTCTACATAAAATGCTATGGAGAATTGCATTTTGGAGGGTACCCAAACCAAAGGTTACACATTAGGGAAAACCAAATGATATCTGGTCAAATATAGCTAATTCATGAAGTTCATTAACACTCCAGAAACCCAGAAATGCGTTTGCACGAGAACCCCGAGGGCACAAAACAGCAGCCGTGGCTCTCCAGCACACAAATAAATAACAGCAAGTCCCATTAACAAATACTTTATCAAATTACAAGTATAAATGGTGCAGCTTGCCTCCTTTTACTGTGTTTTTTAACAAGTCTTGTAAATCAGAGGTAGGACCCTCTATGCAGCCGAAGAGGGGTTTTAATGATGCTGGGGTCTCACTGTAGCCACACCCCAGGCCAATAAAACAGGGACCCCCTCCCTCTGCATATGTGCAGCTGTGATTAAAATAACGTGCTGAAATATTCATTGAAATGATTCCCAGGGCCCTGGAGCAAGCTGCACAAAATTGCGTTTTTATTCATTATTAATAACAGCGAATTAAAGGCCATATAAAAGGAAAAAATGAGAGGCTGAGAAAAAAGGGGAGCAAGGGGAATGAGAGGGAAATGGCTACAGCATGTGGTAACCATCTTTGTAAATGATTATTCCAACATTAGCAGGGACCTGGGCTAATTTTATTGCTTGCAGCTAATGCAAACCATTAAGGGCAGGGACCAGCGTCAGGTTACTAAGTGCAGCTCGTTTCAAGCACGCTCGGGCTGGAGATGTTTCAAAGGCATCAAAACGGAGTGAGAGAGAGGGAAAGGAAAATGCACAGAAAGGAAAAGCGGGCCAGCACCGAATGATACTGCAGCTAATTTACTCCAAAGAGGATTTAGAGAGTGATGATTGGTTTAATTGGGGGATAGATGGCAGCATGGTATGGGACAATCAACAAATTCCACATGTGGTTTGTCTTCATTACCAGCTACTCATGGGGAAATACACCATTTACTTTGAGCCATATACTAATTTCCATCAAAAACTATGACATGAATCATTTGTCTAGGTTTCTATCTTACAAACAAAGGTTAAAGAACTATCTGTAGGAATATTGTATAAAAATTTACTGATTTATGCAAAATTTGTAGGGGAAAAAGGACTTATTCAGCCAAATTGAGAAATTCTATCATATACTTGCTCTAGTTTTGTTCAAATATATACTGTATGCTTTTATATTTTTCGTCATAACTAAACCATACCAGTTTGAAAATGTGTATTGAGTAGTATGTACATATAATGTCAATATAATGGAAGTAGCGATAGAGCTTTCCAATCTTGTTGTTTCACCAGATCAAATTATGACATTTTGATTAAAAACTACAAGGTTAAAAAAAAACAATAAAAATGAAGAGCAAGCATTTAAAAAAAAAATAGATGAATAAATTTCCATTTCATAGTGAATTTTATAGTTGACACGGAGGGGATGATTAGTTTAATTAAATGTTAAAAAATAATTTGATTAAAATGATTTTGTTTTAAATGTTATAGTCACTATAAAAAGTCATTATGAAGATTCTTTCAAAAATAATTGTGTTAATAATAATTATATATATATATATATATACACACACACACACACACACACACACACACACACACACAGAGAGAGAGAGAGAGAGAGAGACACAAAAGCTGTGAAGAAAAGAAAATTATTTGTTTGCCCACTATTAATAGTATATCACTCACTTGTATATAACAATAGAAGCCAACATTCTCACTTTAACACAAGGCAGAGCCATTCCATTAAAAAAATCCTCAGATCCTGCTGAGGTGTTTGCCCCAAGCTATGGATTGTATTGAATGGGCCTCTCTCCACTCTGCCATAATATTGAAGCAGTCTAAACAGATTAAAGTGTTACAGCAGGATCACATCACAAAAGCTGCTTCTTGTTGCGTGAATATTGTATCTACAAATGTCAAGAAATCAGAAGGCTCAAGGGACTTAGCCGAGCTCTGACAGCAACATGAGTGCTCACTCTCAGTTTAACATCAATCAAGAATGTGTGTGTGTGTGTGTGTGTATGTGTGTGTGTGTGTGTGTGTGTGTGTGTGTGTGTGTGTGTGTGTGTGTGTGTGTGTGTGTGTGTGTAGGAAACAAAGCCTGTTTGCATACATGAGTGGCATGCCAAAAGTTCATCACTCGCCGGGGTATGGAAAGCAAAGCGTTGTGTCGGGGGCTTGTCTCTTGTCAGTCTTATACCTCGAGAGCCAGACAGAGATGTCAAGAGGCGGAGAGGTCAAAGTCACGTAAATGACATTGTAAATGCAAGATTAGAGGGCGGAAAAAATGTAAATCCCACCGAGGCAACCAGGCGATTACCATTTACGATTATAACATCCAAAGCTGAGTAGAGGACAGCTGCGGGAGAAATCCATGCGAGTACACTTTGAAGATTTCCGAGTTTCCCCTCCCACAGCATACATGATTATTTTGATTTGGTTTGACAGTGGTATTTCGGCCGTGTACCGCAATTCAGATTTAAGCCCAAACATTTTAGTTTTCTTCTTAATAAGTGGATTAGACAAGCACATAGTATTACAATGACTGATAAACCGAAGGGTGCTTGATGACACAGTTTACATTTCTTCATCCACTTTTTCCCCTGAAGCATATGCTTTTACTTTGGTGGTGGTTTCCGCAGGATTGGATGAGGGTCCAGTGATACGTTAAACCCTGCGGTCAACATGTAGAGCTGGATTTAGTCAGTGCCAAAATTGCCATGATGTGAGTTTCCTCACCCAGGGTGGTCCAGCTCAAAAGAGAGGTCTTCTAGCCACATGGGCATTTTGAATCTATACTGTACTCTTTTACAACTTATTTTAGTCCATTAAAAATATTACAGCAGTCCTTCTAAAGAGCCATGGATAATATTTAAGGAAAATGGCACTGTCACACCCCTGTACTGTGTGTTGTGTTTTCTTTCCCCATGTGCATGTGCTCTGTCTCCCGTTCATTTGGTCATTTGGTTCAGGTGTGTCTAGTTAATTATCTTCATTTGCCAGCCTACCTAAGTTGTGTTCTGTTCTGCTCGGTATTGTTTACATTAGCATTGGTCGTGTATTTGTGTATTATTTCAAACTTGACTCGCCCTCAAACCAGTTCTTACGCATTTCTATCGACCCAACAATTGCTTAAAAGTCTCTTTGATGTTGTTTTATCACTTATAGAATGCCACTAAGCCAATTAAATTTGACCAGAACTAACTGTTATATAAAAGAGCAATTTGCACATTTTGCAATGGTGCTGTTGTGCAGGAGTCTTTATTAGAAAATAAACGCAGTGCCTATTAGGCTACTTAATTGTGTTATATCTCAAAAAGGAATGAAAAATATTACTCTATTCTCGCTGGTCTTCACGTTAAAGAGTGGATCCTGATAGCCGTTTCTTCTGAATGGTAATCACTCACTGGAATTAGCTTCCGACACGCTCGACTTTCCCAATCGCACAGCTCATGATGACAGGCATAAAGGATGGTGGACGGCCGGCACTCCTCGAAAGCGGCTCAAATTTATTAGTCACATCGGCCATCAATCACCCAAATGGATTTCCAACTGCATTTTAAAAGCTAATTTCCCTGCACTGATAACCAAAACTATCAGGCAACCAGAGTGCCAGTCATTATTTACTACTGCTTTGGGTGTAATTTTTTTTCTAAATGCATCACAAAAGACTGGTGTAAAAAACTGTGTATCCCTGTCTCTCTTCCACACAATAAAAAAACACCCTCAGAGAGTGAGAGAATAAGATTTAAGACCCTTGTGTCCATAAGGCATGTATTGTTTGTGAAAGGCCATAAAAAATGACAGCCATGATTCGGTCTAAAATGGCAAAATGGGAAATAAAGGAAAGGAGAACAATTTAATCTTAAAACATATATATATATATAGCTATGTTTTTATTTGGAAAGCCTGGCTGCAGATATGATCTATTGGGCTTTTATACTGGTGTTGTGGGGGAATATGGGATGCTGGTTCATGAGATGGATTATCCGGTTACCGTGCTGCTCTGCAGGGCTTGAGTGGTCAAACCAAGCAGACCTTCATTGAACATCTCCAAAGATTAATTTAAGTGGGAGGATTCAGTGGTGCAACTGTTCTGTCTATACACATCTTTGACCAGCTCTGAATCTCTTTGGTCTAATAGAGCCTCAGTTTTCTGAGCAGAGTCTTTGTGAATAAGGCCTTGTTCATACAGACAGCAAAACACCACATGAACTCCCAATCTTAATCCAAACCGCGTTTGAAGGAGGTTTGAAATCAGTTCAGAATTGTTTTTTTGTTTTGTTTTTAGACAGTGAATGTAGCAGTGACCGTGTGGGGAAAGAGACACTGATGCACACTATGTAGTATATATTTACATAGATATTTATCGTATATCTATATAATAGGGCTTTCAATCAATAAAAAATAGGGCTTTCAATCAATAAAAAAAAATTACAATTAATTGTAATGAATTAAAATTCAATTCAAATATATTTATTTTGGCACACAAAATACTGATAGGCATTAAAAAAGAGGATTATGTCCAATGATATATAAATAAAACAAACCATGCATATTTGACTTGTAAAGCCAATTACTTGCAAACCATTCAGATTTGGAAAAGAATACAGTCATGATCACGGTCATTGAGGCCGATGATGATTATCTAGAACTAACGTCAAAACAGATAGTCTCTTGTTGTGGCACATAAGAGAAAGGGAATGGTAGGGAAATTCAATAAGGCACCATTATGTTCTCATTAAATGCATCCATTGGGGACAGAAATGGAGCATAATTACAAAAAATAGAGGTAATCCGTGACTGCTCTATTTTGGGGGTTGCCTGGCTTTCCTCTGTGCTACATGGGCTCTGTGATGTTATGGCTGCTATTGCCCATGTTCATGACGATAAACACACACTCAACTCTTTCAATGAAGTTAAGCCAACTCCCTACCCCCTTTGCGTATGTCTGTTTGAAACTGGGGGTATTAGCACTACTTAAAACTAATAAAACTTGATCTTTGGGTTTTGCCAGCCAAAGTCCTTTCTAAGATAGAGATCATTCAATATGATTTTACAATACTTATTTAAGACGGTACTACTCATTGGAATTGCATCTCAGATGTTGCAAGATAAACAGAATTCTGAGGAAAAAGTAAGTTCCTGTAAACTCACGATTGCAATTTTATAACTTGCAATTCTGAGAATTTTTTTTAGATATAAACTAGCAAAAAAAAAAAAAAAAAAATCAGAATTGGCATTTACCTTTTTTATTTTTTTATTCTGTGGCAAAAACAAGCTCCCATAGAAACTTCATTAGGTACTGTAGATGAATCAAACTAAAATATTCAAGCAGACACAAAAAAAGCACTTTGGCTGTAGACTGGCAAGGCCTGCACCGCGGGTCACTGCATTGGATGAAGACAGACGCGACTGCCTGTGAGAGAGACAGAGTTCTAGTACAGGTCAGACATCCCTTCTCGCCTGTTTCAGCAAACCGTCCATCTCTCACCAAAGACGAAGCCAACCAAGTGAGAAAACTCTAGCAGTGGCGCTCTTTTCTGTTAAAATTGATGATCGTTCCAACAGCCCTCTCTTGCCAGAGATAATTAGCACAAGCTCTGAGGTTAAGCATGCCCAAGGGGAAGTGACTTTTTGTAGGTCAAAAAACAATCGGAAGGGTTTTGAGTGAAAGAGTCATTGTGAAAGTTTCTAGCTTGAAAATGGTGGCCACAGGTGTTCATTTTACCAAATGTTTTGTAACAAAAGGAGCTTTGGTGGAAACTAGCATAGTAGACTTGTTTATATCAAGACTGGACACAATGTGAAACATGGCAATGGAAGGTCACTCAGGTAAGGGTGTGTTTGAGAGTCATTTCAACAGTTCTTCAGATGTCAAAGATCATTTGAATCACATTCACTCTTCTCTCCTGCTTTCCCTAATTGGCTTAAAGAAATAGGTTGAAAAAAATGAAAATTCAGTCATTATTTACTCATTAGTACTCCTAGTGGAACACTAAAGGACAACTTTTGAAGATTTAGACACAGACAATGCATGGATTCAAATGACACTATTTGAATATTTCTTTATTGTTTATTATTTTGAATATTAACAATATTATTGTTTTTACTGTATGTTATATTCATATTATTTGAAGTAAATGCAAAAATACTGTATCCTTTTATGATTATTTTATGGTTCTTATGAGAGCCTGGCTGGATGTGGTGACATGATGGTGAGTAAATAATGGCAGAATGTTAATTTCTAGCTCCATATTTCCTGCAATTCAGACCAAGCTCCCAAATTTGGGGGGCCTAAAACCAATAAAGGCTGTATATATTTCCCTTCAATTGATGTTATTAGTACTGATAACCTTTCAATCACTCCCAGTGAGACTGCTTAACCAAGCCGTGTGTAACTGGAAGGCTCCATTCTATCACCAAGTTATTATCCAGCTTCAGACTCCTGCTATCCATCAAACAAGAGACCACGCGCACCGTTATTCAAGGGAAATTGTGCCTCCCTCATTCTCCACCTTCCAACAAATCAATACATGCCACTACTCTCCGTCTTTTCTCCCTCCTTTCCGTCAACAGCAAAAAAAAAAAAAAAAAAAGTAATTATACAAGAGAAAGCGTTGACAATCAATACCCAAGTCAGATTAAGTTAAGGTCTGATGTGGTCCATGTATGCTGGTCCTCGATAAGCTGTCAGCCATAGTGCTGACGTTGACAAAGGGCATGAACACAACAACGGGACGCCCTTCCACTGTGACCACGGACTTTACATTTTTGTTACAGACAGCCATTCTAGAGCAATTAGCAACTGTTCAGAGGTACATTAAACTCCAGGTAATGGACACTAGGAAGTAGTATTATTGGACACCAAGCATAGTCAGCTACGCGCCATTGCATGGCAAAAAATGCTGATTGAAAATCGGTGGGCATCTTCTTTATTCAGTGTGACATGATGCTTGGGAAGTGTGTTTTGCAGAGCTAGCATTAGCATTTAAACAGACTATGGCCATGTTTTCAATAGCATACTAAAGTGCTCATTCTATGTGAATGGCACGCCAAAAGTTAAGACGAATAAATAATTAATTAATTAATTAACAATTTTATAACTTGCTAACACTTGATGCGACATAATGAAGTAATGTCCGTACAATGTAAAATACAACAGTTTGAAATGTTTATTTTTGCATTATGTGCATTTAAAAAGTGTGTAACTTCTGTAATATCAAAATCATTTTATATTTATTAATTATATATTAGTATAATTATAAATAGATATATGTGTGTTTAATTAAATAAATATTTGTTTATTTATTTTGAACATGATTATGGAGGATTGTGATCATTATAAATGATAATTATAAATCTATATTTTTTAATTATTTAAATTATTTGCATAGCTATTATGGATATGACTACGGGGGATTGTGAATGCCATATTAAAACAAACAAACAAACCTAATTGAAAACAGACATTTTTTTAAGTGTAAATCCCATTTTGAAATATTATATAATATATTTTAATATTTCCTAATAATGAGAACAAATAATATAATTTATATTACACTGGAATTAACTTAAAAATAGGAGTACAGGGAGAAAATATCAAAGATTTGTGATGTAGTTAATTGATTATGACAATAATCCGCCTTATTCAGAGAGCCGGATAACAGGCCAATGACATGCAAATAAATGGCTCCATGATTTTTCAATTTCATAGATTTCTTTTCCATCATTAATTCTAACGCTTCTCACGTTTGACAAGACTGAACTTTATAATTCACTGACGGAGGTCAGAGGTCAACAGAAGAGGGAAGGGAAAATAACTCCCTCAGTGAAAAGCTTGAAGAAAAAAATCTGACATCCAATTTTCGACTTGATTTATCAGTGTAAAGCCAAAATTGATAGTGTGTCATTACTGGGCTCAGAGCTGTCTGGCAACGTCCTATCAAAGCCTTCTCTTTCTGATTTAGCAGCCCAGATCAATACAACCCTATACTGTTTCAATTTGAGAAGTATTGATTTTCTGATGCTGACTCAATACAGGGGACATTCATCATCAGGCAAGCATGAAGTATGATCGAACTGAAGATTCATAGGCCAGATCTGCTTATTTGGCTTTTAGCTCAAGCAGCCATAGAGGAACTGCTGTGCAGCTTTGCATCTTTCAGTGCGCCGTCCCTCACATACAGTATTATTTGATTTTACACAACAAAGAACATTTATTTATTTATCTAATAATGTACACAACTGCTTTTCTGCTAGTGTTTATCAAAACATATAAACATCTGCAGTTGTGACACACAAAAAAATTATGGTGAAAATCAAAGCATCATGGGAACTTTTTTGTTTTCTGAGGCCTTAACGTGAAAAAAATGATATGGCGCACTTTTCAAATCAATATTCGATCATTTTTCATGTATCCCCATGCTGTAGCAGGTAAAGTAAAAGTAAAAGGAGAGTGAAAGGAGAAAACCAATCTGGGTGCGTTCATGCTCAAAGACACACACAAACAAACTAATACAAATACATTTTCAAGCGGACACGCTAACACACATATGTAAAAGTACACACACACACAGTTCAGAACGCCGCAGGCTTTCTATTTTACAGAAGCCGCATAAATGGGAAAGTTAATGTAGCATTGAATAAGACTAAGCTGCTCAGCTGTAACACCGCCTTGAGCTCATGAACATATTGCATCATTTTTCTTCTCCAGCAGGTTATCATTAAATTTGAATTTGTTGGAAGTTTTGTGGTACCATTTACAATGTGCCCCAGCTCAATAACCTTTTGTCTCAATGCAAATGTTATGCCTTCCAGGTGGTTTTCATAAATATTTGAATAAGTCTTAATAGTGGTAGAGACTTTCAGCCAAACCGCCGTATCAAGCTTTTTATTATTTGGTGTAGTTGGTGTTAGATGCTCTTTATTATTATGGTACAAAGGACCGTGATGTGATGAATTTAAGGCAGCATTTGAGAAACTGGATGCTGCAGTTACATAACATGTTTCAGACATGGTCAGCCTTTGATGATACCGTCATTTCATGGAGAATTGTGAGCCATATTAATAAATAGTAAATACATTTTTAATTAACTAAGTGTTAATACATGTAAATGACATGAAAATTATATTTATGATGTACAGCATAATGAAACAATAATTGAAAAATG